>NC_069502.1:1024858768-1024968768 GCF_027579735.1 Bombina bombina
TTCACTTTTTTTCTCCATTGATTTCTATGGGGAATACGTGAACGTGCATGCAATATTCTAAAGTTCGGCTTTTTAAACTCGTCGGGTTAGCGCAAGAGTGAAAACTGTATACTTTTAACTCATAGGGCTCCATTTATGAAGCAGCAAATGCTGCTTTAGATGCCCATCATTTTAGTCTTACCTGGAACGGAAGTTAAGAAGCAGCGTTCATAAGACATCTTTTAGGTGGCAGATTGAAACCATCCCGATCCAATATTATCGGAATGATTGACAGCCCCTGCTAGCGGACGATTGGCCGTCAGTGAGCAGGGGTGGCATTGCGCAAGCATTTCACTAGAAATGCTTGTGCAATGATAAATGCCAATAGCATATGCTATAGCGAATCATGTACGCTCGACATTTAATACATTTACCACATAATACTTCAACCTGGCAAGCGCAAAAACCTTACTTCTAGAACAATTGACGCTTGAGCTGAAGCGTTAATTAGCGCACCACTTGTAATCTTGCCCATAGTATTGCAGCATTGCTTTAACAAATTAGCATTTCACTTCATCCCTATATTTGCCCTTCAAACATATAGGGGCCGATTTAACAAGGGCTGAATGGCCCTGAATGTAACTATTTCCACGCAAGCCTTTAGGCTCTCCGGAAACAGGAGTTAAGAAGCAGCGGTCCTAGGACCGCTGCTCCTTAACTCGTATGCCTCCTCTGAGGCGGCGGACATCAACCCACCTGATCGCATACGATCGGGTTGATTGACACCCCCTGGTAGGGGGTGCCATTGAACAAGCTTTTCACCAGAACTGCTTGTGCAATGATAAATGCCGACAGTGTATACTGTCAGGATTTATCGATGTGAGGCGGACACAATTGCTATCATCAGTATGACAAAATGGGGGGACAGCACAAAAATAGTTATGCAACACAGAACAATGAGTATAGGAATTATGTTAGTATGATATAAACTGGGAACTGGGAATATACTCTCCTTAAAACAGAATGCTTGAATCTACTGGGTTCATTTGTAGGCAACCAATATTCTGTAAACAATATAGAGGGCACTCATTGTAAACAGCTAGGAAATACTTATTTAAGAACAAAGGTGACCCGCAATTTCTTATCAGTATAGGGTACGGCTATATATATTTCTCAAAGTAGATGTTATAGGATATCTCCCTAATTAGATGAGATGCCCGTCTTCTAGCTGCACCAGCACAATCAAACTTACATGTTGTCACAGAAGAAATGGCATGGCTATACCATGCTATACAGTTATAGAAAGCAAATAACTACATTAACCTCAGTGAGTGCTAACAAAGAGTGGTATACAGCTTGCATAGGTACATCAAGTATTAGTAGAGACAACATGTCTATAAAGGTTTGTCAGAGGGTAAATAATCACAGTTCTCTGAGCAGCATACGGCTTAGGTAATATCATGGTCAAGTTCTCCTAAGCAGTCTTACACGTACACAGCAGTTAGCCTACCCCTATTTTATGAAATTGCCCCACAGGCAGGGTAAGACTCTCTGGATCACAATAGTATGGGATGCCTTATAGTCCTGTTACCTGGTCACTCATGCTGTATCCCCAGAGCAAGCCCACACAGTCAGTTAACATTATCGGTCTATCGGATGGCAAGTGTGAAGTATTCAGCTGCAGTAAATTCCATGTGTAGGAAATAACGCCTGAACGGTTTAAGGCAAATGAGGGGTGTTTATTTGTTGCTGCGATTCTCTTTGATCTGTAAGCACCCGTGCAGATCGGACTCTGGATAAGAGCGGTGTCTCCCCGTCACAAGGAACATTTGAGATCTGCAAGGTAAGGAAGGAGTGACCTCCTTGCAATCTTGACCCGCCTTGATTCTTAGGAGAAATTTCTGCTTGGCTTCCCCCTGGGGTGCTCGGCATGAGGTTGTGTACTGATGTGATAGCTGGTCTGGTTGTAGCAATGTCACCAGTAGCATCAACAGCGCAAGGAGTCAAAACCTTTCCGCCCCACACTTGGTCTTCCTCCTCAGGGAGTTGCTGGACTCTTTTGCTGCTGACTGGGGCAACCGGTAAGCAATGGGGCCCCAAAATGCTACCATCTCTGTCCTCCCCCTCAACATGATCGAATGCAGGTGGTGTATTGGGATTATACGTGTTTCTGGGCTCAAATGCAGTCTGTAGCGTGACTTCAAAGGCAGCTTGATGTTCTGCGAGTAAGCGGCGCAGCTCCTGCAAGAAACTGGTCCCGCTATTCATGTTGGTCCTCTATAGAATAGCTTGAGTGGGCACATAGAAAGTAAAGAGTGCTAGCAGTGTTTTGCGGATTGTCACTGCTTATTAATGACAGGTCCACATGGGCGCCCTGCCTGGGGGTTAGATAGTGGGCCGCAACCCTCGTTATACTCCGGTAGGCTGAATCTGGTTCCAAATTCAAAAATAGTGGTATCAGATAAGAGGGCTATATCTGCTGAAAACTGTTCTGTATCAGATCGCTCTCAACTGAGTGTTAACACGGAGATTGAAGGCAGATTATAGTAATATTTGAAGCAGCAAACAGTCTTGCGACCTATCATGGCCGCTGCCCGGAAGTTCCCCCGTAATTAACTTTTTAATACTTCTAATTACACATTTTAGTGTCCTCACTCATTATAACTTTTATAAATATAAATGGTTCTATTTAAGATTCTGAGCTCTGTCCCTCTGTCACAGCCATATGTTCCTCTTTACAGAATTCCCCTTAGCCTCACCCACAGGCCATCCACAATCCTGCCCACTAAACCCCCCATGATCCTTTCTCTCCTAACACAGCTACACCCACAAAATGGTGATGGGCTCCTATCAACCACCTGTGTCCCTCATTCTCAGCCATAAAATGGTGATGGGCTCCTATCAACCTCCTGTGTCCCTGATTCTCAGCTATAAAATGGTGATGGGCCCCTATCAACCTCCTGTGCCCCTCATTCTCAGCCATAAAATGGTGATGGGCCCCTATCGACCTCCTGTGCCCCTCATTATCAGCCATAAAATGGTAATGGGCTCCTATCAACCTCCTGTGTCCCTCATTCTCAGCCATAAAATGGTGATGGGCCCCTATCAACCACCTGTGTCCCACATTCTCAGCCATAAAATGGTGATGGGCTCCTATCAACCACCTGTGTCCCTCATTCTCAGCCATAAAATGGTGATGGGCCCCTATCAACCTCATGTGCCCCTCATTCTCAGCCATAAAATGGTGATGGGCTCCTATCAACCACCTGTGTCCCTCATTCTCAGCCACAAAATGGTGATGGGCTTCTATCAACCTCCTGTGAAACTCATTCTCAGCCATAAAATGGTGATGGGCTCCTATCAACCTCCTGTGTCATTCATTCTCAGCCATAAAATGGTGATGGGCTCCTATCAACCTCCTGTGTCCTTCATTCTTAGCCATAAAATGGTGATGGGCTCCTATCAACCTCCTGTGTCATTCATTCTCAGCCATAAAATGGTGATGGGCTCCTATCAACCTCCTGTGTCATTCATTCTCAGCCATAAAATGGTGATGGGCTACTATCAACCACCTGTGTTCCCTCATTCTCAGCCATAAAATGGTGATGGGCCCCTATCAACCTCATGTGCCCCTCATTCTCAGCCATAAAATGGTGATGGGCTCCTATCAACCTCCTGTGTCATTCATTCTCAGCCATAAAATGGTGATGGGCTCCTATCAACCTCCTGTGTCATTCATTCTCAGCCATAAAATGGTGATGGGCTCCTATCAACCTCCTGTGTCCTTCATTCTTAGCCATAAAATTGTGATGGGCTCCTATCAACCTCCTGTGTCCCTCATTCTCAATCATAAAATGGTGATGGGCTCCTATCAACCTCCTGTGTCATTCATTCTCAGCCATAAAATGGTGATGGGCTCCTATCAACCTCCTGTGAAACTCATTCTCAGCCATAAAATGGTGATGGGCTCCTATCAACCTCCTGTGTCCTTCATTCTTAGCCATAAAATGGTGATGGGCTTCTATCATCCTCCTGTGTAACTCATTCTCCGCCATAAAATGGTGATGGGCTTCTATCAACCTCCTGTGAAACTCATTCTCAATCATAAAATGGTGATGGGCTCCTATCAACCTCCTGTGTCATTCATTCTCAGCCATAAAATGGTGATGGGCTCCTATCAACCTCCTGTGTCCTTCATTCTTAGCCATAAAATGGTGATGGGCTTCTATCAACCTCCTGTGTCCTTCATTCTTAGCCATAAAATGGTGATGGGCTCCTATCAACCTCCTGTGTCTCTCATTTTCTAATGTTGGGAGTTATGCTGTAGTAACTACCTTAGAATGGTTACGTTTCACTATGATGTTGTATTTCATCCTGTTCCTGCAGTTCTTTTCATATTTGTTCTATTTTAATAGTTTAAAGGTGCCAGATACTGAAGTTCCACCTCTTTGTACTGGGGGCTGCCATCTTAAGTCACAGACTATGAGAACACCTGAGTTTACACTCACACTCACCGAACATATTTGCTATGGCTGTTGTGTTGAGTATAGTTTGCAATGAATTTGCATTATATCCTTACTACTCCCGGGGGGCTTTGATGCATTGCTCTTTATTATTATTGAGTGCTTTTTTTAAATATATTTTGTGTAACTGTAAAACTGTGTAAAAAATGCAAAAATGTAAAGTCCACGTGATGTATCATACACACTAACCCGAAGTACATTAAACCGCTTTAAAAAGTGTACAATACAACTGATCTGTGAGTGTGCACAGTTTCTGTCACAGGCTGTGAGAACACCTGAGCTCCAAGATGGCAGCCCCCAGTACCAAGAGGTGGAGCTTCAGGATCTGGCACTTTTAAGCTATTAAAACAGGAGAACTGATTTGTAAAGCGCTGCAGGAACAAGAAGAAATGCAATAACATAGGGCAAGATTACAAGTTGCGTGTTATGAGTTTTCCGCGCGCGATGTGGTCTTTTCGCAATCAATTTCCGTTGTGCAGCTATTAAAAGTTTTGAAAAATTGCGATTGCGCGCTCGCATTCGCTATTTTAGCAACATTCCTTTCCACTCTCGAAGAGCTGTAGTTAACAGTTTTGCGCAACATAAAAGTTTCACGAAACACTTCAAAAATACATTACAAAGTACAGTTACACTCATATTAACACTGTTTAATAAAAAATATTTTAAAAAAATATTGCGCACAAAATTTATAAGGGCTCAAAGACACAAGAGCTCCGGTGGGATTTTACATTGACATACATACACATACATAGAGAAACATGGATTTATATGTATAGAGATATGTTAACTATGGAGATAATGAAAATATTACAATCTTATGCACATTAAACAATATCTCAGCTGGATTTTCAATGTGATATTCGCATATAGATCTCGAGATACCTAGACATATATATATTTATATACATATCTCGCTATAAATAGATATATCTGTCCAAAAATCATCACATATATAGAGAAATATTTATTTATAAATGAATAGAACATATTCTGTTACGAAAACATTTTCGCAATATGAAATATTCACATTTTCATGTACACTCTTCTAGGAGAATATGTCAAGGGCTTTGGGCAACATATTCGGGTTTTTGTGTGGTTTTTTTTCTATTTGTGCATTGACTTCAATAGGGAATATGTGAATGCGCACGCATTTTGTTTAGATTACGCGGCCTAATGCGTGCAAAATAATTATTTCGCTATTTGTAATAGCTGTGCAACCCCAAATGGGAAAAAGCCATAATGTGCGCAATGTTTTTGCAACTGATTGGCCTCGCGACTCGTAATTTTGCCCATAGTGAGTAGTTACTAATTTATTGTAGCTGTGCACAGCAGTTTAAAGTCCCTTAAATAAACTGGATTTCTAGCAGCAATTGCGTATCTGTGATCAGGATTTAAGTTTGCCATTCTGTCTTATTTATTGGAAACTTCGGTTTTTCTCGCAGGTTTTTACAGAAAATAGACATCACAAAAATTGTGTTTTGAAAACTTGTGATTTGTAGTATGTAGAATCTTGTGTCCCATCGTACAGGGATGTATTGATTCAGCTTTCTGTAGCATGCTCAATCTCATGCTCTCATACGTGATTTAACTAATTGTATGCTATTTCTTTGTTCTTCTTCCCCCTGTCTTTCATATGTAACTCAGATCAATGTGGAATTGCTATGTGGGCATGTAAACAAATTAACAACGTCTATACATTCAAGTGTGTATCACCAGAGCAACAGAAAGTAGATGAGCAGTGACGTATTTTAATAGCTTAGTTTTACACGTGGAATCTCTAGGTTACTATAAATAATTACATTTTATTTTCCATAGCAAACTGATGGTAATCTGCTCTCTTCTCATCTACAGGCCTGGAGTAAAAAATATCCCTTGTTAAAGGGACACTGTACTATAAATTTGTTTTCCCTAATATATCCCACATGACCTACCACAAAGTAATAAATGTAGGGGAACTTGTTCCTTTGTGTTTATTTTTGTATTTGAAATAGCTGGTTTCAATTCATCACCTGTTGTTCTAAAGTACATGCCCATAAATGTGCTGAGCCTGCAGGTAAAGCAGAACTGCTAATGCTATCTATGGGGCCGAAATATCAAGTTCGGAATGGAGCTTGATGCCCCTGTTTCCGTGCGAGCCTTGAGGCTCGCTGGAAACAGAAGTTATGAAGCAGCGGTCTAAAGACCGCTGCTCCATAACTTGTCTGCCTGATCTGAGGCAGCGGACAGAAATCAACACAATCAAATATGATCTGGTTGATTGACACCCCCTGCTAGCGACCGATTGGCCAGAACTGCTTGTGCAATGATAAATGCCGACAGCGTATGCTGTACAATAAAGCTAAATTAGCTGTTTGCAAACAAATAAATACAGCCCAGCACGTAAAATGGACCATTAGGAACATATAAAAGGGGAGAAAAAGTTAGTGTGCAACGTCTCTTTAAGGGAAGCACCATTCCATGCCATTATTATCTGTTCTTTGTTATAATAATAATAATAATTTCATACATTATAGCATAGTTATAATGATATCTGGCTATGTAATGCTGATCACAAAAATCTTGCCTGCAACAACCCCGGACATAGACCATACACAATACCACCAGTCACCCATCTCTAGACAGGTGAGCGACAGGAAGATGATAAAGTCCATTAATACCAACAATGCTGTCACAGGTATAAAAGCTGCTGATTGGTGGACCAAGTCCTGTGCTGTTTTCAAGTGTGATATGATTTCAGTTCACAGCATAACACAGTTTCGGTGTAAAAAACAAACAAACTTGTACATGATACTTGTTTGGAAGCTTCCACTTCATAATAAACTAAAAATCACCCCACATTTCTATTAAAGTGACAAAATAATAATGCAGGAACTTGTAAAAAAATAAACACAAATATAATGGGCCCCATTTATTAAAAGGACATGCAACCGAGAAATGTTCTTTCATTATTCAGATAGAGCATAACATTTTAAACAACATTCTAATTTACTTCTATTACCCAATTTTCGTTGTTCTTTTAGTATCTTTTGTTGAAAAACAGGTATGTAAGCTCAAGAGCGTGCACGTGTCTGGAGCACTATATGACAGCAGTTCTGCAAGAATGTAAACCATTTGTAGGAGCACTAGATGGCAGCACAATTTCCATGTAGTGCTCCAAACACCTACCTAGGTATCTCTTCAACAAAAAATACCATGGGAACAAAGCAAATTTGATAACAGAATTAAATGGTATGCTCTGTTTGAATCACAATATGCAGATGCTTTAGGGTCACATAAGCCTGAAATGCTAGTTAAAGGGACACTGAACCCAAATTTTTTTCTTTCGTGATTCAGATAGGGCATGGAATTTTAAGCAACTTTCTAATTTACTCCTATTATCAAATTTTCTTAATTCTCTTGGTATCTTTATTTGAAATGCAAGAATGTAAGTTTAGATGCCGGCCCATTTTTGGTGAACAACCTGGGTTGTTCTTGCTGATTGGTGGATAAATTCATCCACCAATAAAAAGTGCTGTCCAGAGGTTTGAACCAAAAAAAAGCTTAGATGCCTTCTTTTTCAAATAAAGATAGCAAGAGAACGAAGAAAAATGGATAATAGGAGTAAATTTGAAAGTTGCTTAAAATGCCATGCTCTATCTGAATCACGAAAGAAAAATTTGGGTTCAGTGTCCCTTTAAGTCCGCAGCTACTTAGCCTCTCGTTCGCCTTAATTGTAGTGGATTTAAATAATCCCAATCCGCTTCAAAGCAGCGGCTTTTGCAATTATTAAAATGTGATGCCGGTTGGACAAGATTCCTGAGAACAAACCTTTTCCACCCGGCATATAATGAATAGAGCCCAATTTGTTTTTTAATATAGATTCAACTCTAGACCAGGATACCTTCCTTAAAGACGAATAAAATACCACTTAGATAGACAGATCTGGGTGACATTTTAGTAATTATTTCTGGTCTATGCTAAATAACAGTAGAATATATTTTATTTTTTGCTACAGTAGTGTTGAAACTCAGTTTCCATCATAAGCTGATAATTGGAAAATGTTTGCTGCTAAGAATATTTTTTCAAGCATAAAGGAACTAATTAGCACGATAGAAATCTTGTAAACAACGCTACAATTAAACCGGAACAATAGAGATATTTCAGAGTTTTTTAGGTTATACAATG
The DNA here is from genome assembly GCF_027579735.1 of Bombina bombina. NCBI lineage: Eukaryota > Metazoa > Chordata > Amphibia > Anura > Bombinatoridae > Bombina > Bombina bombina. Next base: position 1,024,867,435 of record NC_069502.1, read on the forward strand.
TGTTTATCCTGTAGTTTTGTATTTTCTGTAAGCTCCTAGTCAGAACATGACAGCTGTGTTCATTTTCAGCAATGACACTGTATGTCTATAACAAGAAAATGCAATTATCAATCTACTTTAATTCCAAACTGCTAAAATGAGATTTCCATGGCTGTATTATGGGTTAGCAGTGCATGGCTTTTATGTTGACAAGGTAAATTCAGCAAAGATCTTTAATAAAATAACTCTGTTATATGGGCTTAAATGGAAAATGGGAATTATTATACATTTTTATTATTAGGTATTAATCAAAGGGGCTTAGTAAAAGGGAAGTTAATTTATTTTTCAACCAAATGTATTTTGTTGTATCTACATTTAAAAATGGATGTTCTTGTTTTTGTGCTTATTGTGTATATTCTTATCCACCAATATAGGAGTTGTCAATATCAGCAAGTTAGTATTATTTCCTTAGAGATTAGTTTTGCCCAGACAAGCTCTCTGCTAAACTTAACCCTTTTCATGTTTAAATAGTTCTCCATGTGCATTCAATGGCCCCTATTTAACAAAGGTCTTGCGGACCTGATCCGACGGTGCGGATAAGGTCCGCAAGACCTCACTGAATGCGGAGAGCAATACGCTCTCTGTATTCAGCATTGCACCAGCAGCTCGCAAGAGCTGCTGGTGCAACGCCGCCCCTTGCAGACTCGCGGCCAACGGGCCACCAGCAGGGAGCTGTCAATCAACCCGATCGTACTCGGGAGCTGTCAATCAACCCGATCGTACCCTGCTCTGAGCAGGCGGACAGGGTTATGGAGCAGCGGTCTTTAGACTGCTGCTTCATAACTGCTGTTTCTGGCGAGTCCCTTTTACTAAGCCCCTTTGATTAAGACCAAATAATAAAAATGTATAATAATTCCCATTTTCCATTTAAGCCCATATAACAGAGTTATTTTATTAAAGATCTTTGCTGAATTTACCTTGTCAACATAAAAGCCATGCACTGCTAACCCATAATACAGCCATGGAAATCTCATTTTAGCAGTTTGGAATTAAAGTAGATTGATAATTGCATTTTCTTGTTATAGACATACAGTGTCATTGCTGAAAATGAACACAGACTAAGGGGTCGATTTACCTGAAGTGTAAGTTAAGAAGCAGCGGTCTGAGGTGGCGGACAGCAATCAGCCCAATTGGATACGATTGGGTTGATTGAAACCCCCTACTAGTGGCTGATTGGCCGCGAATCTACAGGGGGCGGCATTGCACAAGCATTTCATTAGAAATGCTTGTGCAATGATAAATACAGACAGTGTATACTGTTGGCATTTATCGATGTGCGATGGACATGATCCACTACAGTAGATCATGTCTGCCCGCACATTAGTAAATCTGCCCCTAAGGGGTCAATTTATAAAACCCCGGGGGACATGATTTGCTATAGCGAATCATTTCCGCCCTGCATCGCTAAATGCTGATAGGCTGTTGGCATTTAACATTGCACAAGTATTTCACAAGAAATGCTTGTGCAATGTCGCCCCCTGCACATTTGCGGCCAACCGGCCGCTAGCAGGGGGTGTCAATTAACTTGTTCGTATCTGATCGGGATGATTTCAGTCCGCCACCTATCGACCGCTGCTTCTTAACTTAAGTTTCCGGATTGCCAGAATCTTTTTTCTATATAGCAAATTTTATATATCCTGTGTTAGTGGTTTTATTAACAAAATTACCTCTTTTATGATACCAATTTTGATCTTTGTAACTTTGTGTAAAGATTGTCTTTTGTCCATAGAGAGGCCAAAAAAACAAGATCTATAACCTAGGTTTTCAAAATGCTCAAAAAGTCTAAACCTGATGTTTAATTTGCAGCATTTCCAGTAATATTAATAAATGGTTCCTATGAAGGAGTTTGGGTCAGAGAATGGTAAATAATTCTGTGTCAGGTGTGAGTATTATACCCACACAACATTAAATGGTGCTTGAATGCCATTCACAACTATGGGGCATATTTAAGAAGGTGCGAGCGGACATGATCCGATATTGCGGATCCTGTCCACTGCACATCGATAAATGCCGACAGCATATGCTCTCTGCATTTATCATTACACCAGCAGTTCTTGTTGCAATACCGCCCCCTGCAGATTGACACCCCGACCGCTAGCAGGGGGTGTCAATCAACCCGAACGTATTAGATTTGATTTCCAGCGATGTCTATCCGCCTCCTAAGAGCAGGCGGACAGGTTATGGAGGAGCGGTCTGAAGGCTCGCCAGAAACACGGGCCATCAAGCTCCATTCGAAGTTTGATAATTTGACCCCTGAATGTTATTTATGTTCTAAAGCAGGGATGGGGAACCTTGGCTGTCCAGATGTTTCAGAACTACATTTCCCATAATGCTCAACTGGACTTCAGAGTGCCTAAGCATCGTATCATGGGTACTGTAGTTTTGAAACATGATTTATTTTGCCTTAGCATGCTGCTTATTTGCTTGATCAACGCATGAACGTATATATATATATATATATATATATATATATATATATATATATATATATATATACACAATATATAAGTTTTGCTAACAAAGCATACTTTAATATAAAAAAGCTTTTATTTTGTATGCAAATCGTTTGAAATGTAGTGATTCTTTTTTAAAAAATGATTTAACATCCCTGTAAGTAGAGCTCTATTCTTAGTGAGACAATGTTAAGAATACAGTGTAATATTACCCATAAGAACCTTTCCTGCGGAAACCATCATGAAAACCTACTCAACCACTGCATTAATTAGGTGGTAAGTACTTTTCCATCACAGACGGTGTTCCACAGAGACTGTTTATTGCAAATGTAGCACTTACCATTACATAGCCAAGAGAAAAGGAGTCAATTGTTATTTAACAGTTTTACTATAAAACTAGTTGAGAATTTGTTCAAAGTTGTAAACAAACCAGGCTGTTGTATAGATTTGTTTGAAACTATTTTTGTTTGTTTCTGCAAGAAAGTGGCTCTCATAAGCAAGCTTAATGAAGCAAGTTTTATGCATCTTATATAAAAACATCAGTTTGCAAATAACGATTTCCTCTGCACAGAATATCCAGTTGTTCCACTTTTGGCAATTTATGCCCATAAAAATGCTTGCATTTTCTTTCTAAAAATACTAAACAGTTATTACTTTTGCGTTCTCTTTATTTAGCCCATCACATCCAAAGAAAGCTGTAATAGATTCTTGCTAAATGCTTGCTCTTGAAACATCTCTTGGGAATAACTGCATATAACACCAAAGTCAGTTAAAACTGCTAATAATTTTATGGCTTTACACTGGCTAACCCTGTTTATCACAAGTGGATGCGGCTGTTACTCAGAAAGTAACAGTGTATAGTTTTATTAAAAAAAAAAAATACTCATTTTATTCGTATCTCTTCATTGAAGGAAATTAATATATATCATAAAATATAAAATTATAGAGCCCCAGAATGATCATACAAACATTTTAAAAAAAAAACATACACACGCTTTACTAAAATCGGGCCCACAATTTACTAAAGCATGCACAAGTTTTAGTAAACTGTGCACACTAATTACTGAAATGTAATACACTCTGTGGCTACGCATTTGTTAGGGAAGTGTAGCCATAGGGCCAGATTAAAAAGTGTGTTTGTGCTCGTCGGGTTTACCGCTGGTATTACGAGTTGAAAGTAAGTGCGATCGCTTGAGTGCAGTCACGATTTATGCTAGAATGATAACCACAACTTCAGAGCTGTGGTTAACTGTTTTGCAAAAAAAAAAAGCAATTACTGGTTTAGTGTAAACATAACAGCCCACTCCTTAGTTTCTTATATGAAATTGCATTTTTGAATTGACGTGGATTCTGATTCCATATTGGTATTCCATGCTAACGTCCTTTAGCATTTGTACACAAGCATCTCAGCATACAACTGTATTGAACCATACTGCAACAGTCCTGTTTGGATTTTATATTGTCTACAACTTACCTCATATCTGATTGAGGTTGGAATGTGAGAGTGTAAATCTGTTTTTCTACAATAATTTGTTTTATAGTTATAACAGTATCACACTATAAGATTTTGTATTTCTTTTCTTTTGGAAGTACTCTCTTTTTGAGATTTACCACCATCATAAAGAATCCTTTCCTGGATTGGAACACCTGGCTGATTATAAGCAGTGGCCTTTGTCCTCCTCCTAAACATCTGACTTTCCTGATATGATTGAGGTAGTACCGGGTAAGTGTACATCTATTTCTCTGATTGGGATATATCCACTCTTGGAACATAGGTGAAGGTGGACCTTATCTTTCTCTACACTTCGAGAATCACCATACAAAGTTTTTTGTCTATAAAGACTGTTATCTCTGTGCGGTTGTTATTTTATAGATTTCCTCTTTATATTATCATTTGTTACAGTGTAAGGGGTACACTGCGTCTATTTATAAGCAGCACGAGCACCCATTTAAATATCTGCATTTTCTGTGCATTTTGGTTACTTCTGTGTACTGTTTATATATCAATATTTTGCTCTTTGGATTTACAAATTGTTTATCTAATAAGATACAGTATACTTCATTCATCTAGGGCGATCCAGTCCTTACAATCACTTGCTTTTTTCTACTGTTGTCTATGAGCGCAGGTGACTTTTTCCTTGCTTCATCCATATATATATATATATATATATATATATATATATATATATATAAAAGTACAGACAAGCACTCCAGACTTTCAATTCCAATGCCCAGGGTGCAACAAAAATAGTATACAAAAGAAGAACAGAAAGTGCACTCTCCAGGACGCCCTACCCAGGAGAGCGTTTGGGCCTACACTGCTGTGTATTTAAGGGTGTCTGGTGTTGGGGTTTGTTATTTGTATACTTGTATGTCTGAGGAAGGGGCTAAACCCCAGAAAACGTTCACTTTCAAGTAAATAGAAATTTTCTAATTTATGTGTGTGTGTATTTACAGACATATATACACATATAAACACCTAAATACATATGTACATATGTAGCGGATCATGTTGCCCGACATTGCTAAATGCCAACATTTCTGGTGAAATGCTTCTGCAATGCCCCCTGCACATTCACGGCCAATCAGTCGCTAGCAGGGGGTGTCAATCATCGTATCTGATCGGGATGATTGCTGTCCACCAGAGGTGGCGGATGAATTAAGGAGCAGCGGTCTTTTTGTTTCCGGAGAAGCCTAAAAGCTGGTACGGAAGCAGCTGCATTTGCAACATAGTAAATCTACCTCCTAGTCTGAACTTTAAATGAGTAGTAGATTTATTTTCTGACAAATTTCAAAGATATGTATATTTCCACTCCCCCTGTACCATGTGACAGCCATCAGCCAATCACAAGTGCATATACGTCTATTCTGTGAATTCTTGCACATGCTCAGTAGGAGTGACTCAAAAAGTGTAACTATAAAAAGACTGTGCACATTTTGTTAATGCAAGTAAATTGGAAAGTTGTTTAAAATTGCATGCTTTTTCTGAACCATTAAAATTTCATTTGACCTGAGTGTCCCTTTAAGTAGATAAGAACAGGTAAAAGCATATTTCAGCAATATTCATACTTAATAAAGTGTAATACTGTGTATTTACTGTAAATATTTGTCATTCCAATGTTCTGCAAATAGCATAATATGTTCTAAGTATTTCTAAATATATTTCCCTATATATATCTATACCTATATATAATCATGTACATATTTTTATTTTTTTATTTTTTTTGTGACCTCATATCTTTGAGCCTTTATAACTTTTTTTTTTTTTTCCAAAAGCTTTATTGAACATAAAATCATTGCATACAAAGTAGAATTAAAACAGTTACATATGCAACAGTGTAGTAACAGTGATTCCATATACATGATACATTTTTTCGACATTTATGAGTTGTGGGTATATTTATCGTTCAATAGACAAATTTAGATTGCACAGGTAAGTTATTTAAACTAGATAAGAAAGAAATTAATGCAATTAAGTGAATGAGAAAATATAATGAACAATTCAAATGGATGTATAAAATATATATTCATACATACATGGTTCCTGCAGAAGCGTAAATTGTTGTGTCAGTGATTATCGGGCTCTGAAATTGACCTTCTGTTCAAGTTAAGGTAATAGAAGAAGACGTCCGGTCTGTCAGCTAAGGGTGGTCAGTGAATATGAGTTTAAGAAGTGGATGTTCGGGTGGTGGTTTTGAGTGTGGGGGGTGTCTGATTAAGGTATTCCTCCCACAAAAAGTATATCGAGTGATAGTCGGCTATTCGTTTGTTACGAGTGAAGCGATATTTTTCTAGTTGGAGAGACTGAGAGGTTGTTTCTCTCCAGACCTGGATAGATGGAAGTGTATTACTTTTCCAGTTTTTGGGAATTAGTCGTTTTGCTGAGTTTGTCATGATAGTCAGTAAAGCTAGTCGAAGTTTACAAGTTATTTTGGTAAATTTATTAAAGATGAAAAACCAGATGTCAAGTTTGTGACTTAGAGATAGAACTTTTTCGAATTCGACTCTGATAGCTTCCCAATATGTTTGGGCTGTTGGGCACGTCCACCAGATGTGTGTGGGGGTGCCAATGTTTTGGCAACCTCTCCAACACTCCGGCGAGTGTGTAGGGAAAATGGTGTGAAGCCGGTGGGGTGTGTAGTACCATCTATATAGTAACTTAACATTCATTTCCATTACATATATGGATGAGGAAGATTTTGTCATGCAGGAGAAGATTTTTTGCCATTCCTTAGGGGTTTGTGTATAATCATGTACATATATATATATATATATATATATATATATATATATATATATATATATATATATATAGGTATAGATATAGTTATATATTTTACCTCCCAAAAAATCACATATATATAGAAATATGTATTTATATCTATGGTAAGAACATTGGAATGTGAAATATTCATATTTTCATGTCAGGTTAGTGCACATGAGAATATGTGATCGGGTTTGTGAGAGAGTGGGGTGTTAGTTTTTCCCCCCACTTTTTTTCTCCATTGACTTCTATGGGGGGATACATGAATATGCACGCAATATTCTAAGTTCGGCTTTTTGCGCCTGTCGGGTTAGCATACCAGCAAAAATAGTTTACTTTAAACTCATAATACGAGCACAAACTGTCAAGAGCACTACCACTTCTGTCACATCTCTACATCTCTACCACTCCTGTCACATCTCTACATCTCTACCACTCCTGTCACATCTCGATATCTCTACCTTACTCTAAGGGACAAGGAGACCCAGACTAACAAGCCCCTATCACACCGGAGGTCTCTCACTCACAGAAGCTGTAACTTACCTCATATCAATTGAGGTAAGTTCTAGTAAGTGGAAACTACTATTGTTTTTTTTATTCACAGTAATTATACAACCTTTTACAGAGACTTTTACATTTCAATGCTCCTTTAGTGCTGAAATATACTTCTTGTCATACTTATTGCCATTAACTATTTGGAATCCAAAGGAACTCATCAGTTTTTAGTTTCATGCTGATTTAGGGGTTATTTTTATGTACTTAATCTTTGTAATATATTGATTCTGTATTAACACAGCTTGCAGAAGGATTTGGTTTGAGATTCTTAATCCTTATTTGGGACATTCTACTTTTTACAATATATATATAAAATACTTAGCTGGTAGCCCAGCACTCCAACCTCCAGGGTGTAATCACTACCCGGGTGTAATCCTCGTAGGTGTATGTAGAAACTTTCTCTTAGAGGGAGGCACTCACAGGAATTTTTTCATGCAAAACTGTATAGTCTTTATTTCCAAAAGCTTACATTAACAGATTGATTATATATATATATATATATATATATATATATATATATATATACAGACAAAAATATGCACTCTCAGGATTTGTATGTAAAAAGGTCAAGATGTATTGACGTTTTGGGGTCAATGTTAACCCCTTCTTCGGAACATTGACCTCGATACGTCAATACATTTTTACCTTTTTGCATACAAATCCTGAGAGTTCATATTTTGTCTGCCTATTGTATTTCAATACTGCACCCAGGTGGATGTCTATTGGTGGGCTTTAAACAACTGAGCGGATATATATATATATATATATATATACACACACATATATATATTTAAATTGGTGTATATAGATAACCAGACAAAATCTGTGTGCAAAGTTTTTACCCCTCCATTTCTCATCCTCACTTCCTCTGTCTCTCCCGCTCTCTCTCCCCGTCTGCGTCTCTATCCCCACTCCCCCTCTCGTGTGCACAATTTAGTGTGGCCACTCAGGGGCTCCATATAAAATACAATAATAACATAAAAAGACAGTGGTGAAAATATTTGTTCTCACACAAAAGATCATTATTTACACAGTATATACACACACACACACATATATATATATATATATATATATATATATATATATATATATATATATATATATATATATATATATATATATATATAATATTATTTATATCAGCAATGGCATGAAAAAATAAATTTAAAACAAATAAAGGTTTTTAAAACATTTATAGAGAAATCAAAGTAAAAATTAAACTTTCACAATTCCCTACCACTTTACTGCTATAATCAAATTTGGAACAGGAAGGCAGGAGACTTTGTTGCAAGAAAAAAAAGTAAGATGTCGTTTTTTTTTTTAAACACATTTTGTTACTTTTATGTTTACTTTGATTTCCCTTTTTTTTTTTAGATAACTAGACAACTCTGATGAAGTGCTCTATAGGGAGGAAATGTGTAAGTTACTAGGAATGCAAGCTGTGCTCTTTTGTTTTTAAACTGTAAAAAATAAAATGGATTTATAATAACACAGATTCCTCCTCACTCTAGCTGGTGGTGCAGCTTATTTGATATTCAATTTGTTCTTTGGGGCTATATTGGAGAACCCAAAGCAGCATCAGCTGCAACATGCCCTGGGTATGATTACAGGCACCAGGGCAAGGCTTGAAACACTTTGAAACAGGGAGTGCCAGCACCAAAAGAGAACTGCAGAATACATTTCCTCTAAAGCGGTTGCTGGACTTTCCAGCCCTGACAAAGGATAGGCTGTGGTACTGAGCAAATGTCAGTACAAGATATTACTTGTTTTGGTCTTTATCTATATACGTAATTACGTATGGCCACTCAGTTTACTAATTGTTATAGTAATGATTGACTGTGTTTGTTTTGGATTCATTACTGGGAACTAGCTTTTGATTGGCGGCTGCACATATATGCATCTTATCATTGGCTAACCTGATGTATTCAGCTAGCTCCCAGTAAACAAATTTGATATAGGAAGTAAATTGGAAGCTTGTTTAAAATGGCATATTCCATCTAAATCATGAAAGAAAACAATTAGGTTTCAAGTCCCTTTAAGCAGATGAATCTTCATCAGGCTCAACCAATTTTTGATTATGTCATCTGTGATCAAGCAGATAGATTATAGCCTGTGTGGAACCCTTGATGGCAAAATGTGTACACCCTTGATCTTTATGCAACAATTTCCTAGTACCGTAGAAAATAAACTTATATGCAGAAACTTTAGATGGTCACCAAAGGCAGCCAGTGATATACTCTACAACATGAGCACCAGTAAAAACAATAATTGATGTGTAACCAGGGCCGGATTGGGTATTTAAAAGTAGCCCTGGAAATATAAAGACCATCCCTATTTCTCATTGAGTTGGTAGAATGAACATGCCCCATTTTGCTCAAAGGGGCATTATTAGGATACTCCTACACCAATATTTTTTCAGAATGATATTATATTACTTTGTATTAAATAAAAATGCCAAATTGATTTTATATAGCAAACCTACAACCCAATTTCATCCATTAATCATCCCTTTTAATTGTAGCATTCCAGCCTCAGCTGCTGCAGTCCACCGGGAAATCTGCTGGTATTCTGGTAGGCCAATCAAGGCCTGTAGTGTAAGTGAAAATTACACTAGCTAGCATCAACAAAATATTATGTGACCAATAATAAGACAAGTAATAATGAAAAAATGAGTCTATACAAATTATTTTATTTTTATACAAATCATTTTAAGATAAAATTCCAATCTATACCAAATTGCCATAACATATGTTGTATGCTTATAGTACACTAATGACAAAACTCGTTTAAACAAACTCAAACAAATTACTTGATGAATATGCTTTTGAGTTTTATTAAGTGTATCCTTAAGCTTATTTTAAGGTGTCATTAAAGACACGGAAACTTGAGTACTTACAAACTAAGGGAGATGATAGGGGTTAATTGATGTAAAGGTGAAACACCAGATGCTAAGTGAGGGCCAAAGAATAACAACAACATAGGTTGTCAGTACAAATGAGTTTTCCAAAGATAATTTGCAATGTATGCCGTAGAATAGGTGTAACCGAGTAAGGCTCTATATTCCATAGACTATGGGTGCAGAGCAAGAAGGATTTGTTGAAATTAACTACTTCTACTCGTACACATCTGCTGAGAAAAAGTTGTGATTACAGGAGTGAAATGTTTGATCATTTTCTGGAGTTGTGTGTCTAAATCATAATGATGATTGATAACAAGTCTAATCCTGTAGTAACATCTGGGATTAGAAACTGGAAAACAAATTAAAATATTTCTTGTGTCTTGGTGTGGAAATGTCACATTTTGAAGATCTTGTTTTAGGTGAAGCTAGTGATTAAACATTATATGGAAATTAAAAGCACAGAAAAATAAATCATTACTAAGCCATACTGTTATGAAGGGATAGAGTGTTGGTGATAATGTTTTGGTTTCTCCTTTTTAAATGGATACTAAACCCAATTTTTTTCTGTCATGATTCAGATAGAGCATGCAATTTTAAGCAACTTTCTAATTTACTCCTATTATCAATTTTTCTTTGTTCTCTTGCTATCTTTATTTGAAATAAGCAAGCGCTATCCAGGGTGCTGAATCAAAAATGGGCCAGCTCCTAAGCTTTGCATTCCTGCTTTTCAAACAAAGATAGCAAGGAACAAAGAAAAAAATAACAGGAGTAAATTAGAAAGTTGACTAAAATTGCATGTTCAATCTGAATCATGAAAGAAAAAAATTGGGTTTAGTATCCCTTTAATGTTTCTTTTATAAGAATTTTTTGGGAAGATAGCAACATGACTAAGCTGTTACACTCTATAAATTTGTTGTAGGCCCCTATTATGAAGATGCTTAAGTAGCTTAGGGGCCATTTTGGTGAAGGCTTACTCATGAACACCAAAAGTTAAGAAGCCGCAATCATATACTGGTTCTTAACTTTTGGTTGCAGACTTTCATGAGTAGGTGATTGAGCACTTCAGACAGCCCAGACTTGTTTGTCAAGGATGACTGACAAGCCCTGCTCACAGGGTTGCACACTCAATTGCGCATGTACAGGGAGTGCAGAATTATTAGGCAAGTTGTATTTTTGAGGATTAATTTTATTATTGAACAACAACCATGTTCTCAATGAACCCAAAAAACTCATTAATATCAAAGCTGAATAGTTTTGGAAGTAGTTTTTAGTTTGTTTTTAGTTATAGCTATTTTAGGGGGATATCTGTGTGTGCAGGTGACTATTACTGTGCATAATTATTTGGCAACTTAACAAAAAACAAATATATACCCATTTCAATTATTTATTTTTACCAGTGAAACCAATATAACATCTCAACATTCACAAATATACATTTCTGACATTCAAAAACAAAACAAAAACAAATCAGTGACCAATATAGCCACCTTTCTTTGCAAGGACACTCAAAAGCCTGCCATCCATGGATTCTGTCAGTGTTTTGATCTGTTCACCATCAACATTGCGTGCAGCAGCAACCACAGCCTCCCAGACACTGTTCAGAGAAGTGTACTGTTTTCCCTCCTTGTAAATCTCACATTTGATGATGGACCACAGGTTCTCAATGGGGTTCAGATCAGGTGAACAAGGAGGCCATGTCATTAGATTTTCTTCTTTTATACCCTTTCTTGCCAGCCACGCTGTGGAGTACTTGGACGCGTGTGATGGAGCATTGTCCTGCATGAAAATCATGTTTTTCTTGAAGGATGCAGACTTCTTCCTGTACCACTGCTTGAAGAAGGTGTCTTCCAGAAACTGGCAGTTGGACTGGGAGTTGAGCTTGACTCCATCCTCAACCCGAAAAGGCCCCACAAGCTCATCTTTGATGATACCAGCCCAAACCAGTACTCCACCTCCACCTTGCTGGTGTCTGAGTCGGACTGGAGCTCTCTGCCCTTTACCAATCCAGCCACGGGCCCATCCATCTGGCCCATCAAGACTCACTCTCATTTCATCAGTCCATAAAACCTTAGAAAAATCAGTCTTGAGATATTTCTTGGCCCAGTCTTGACGTTTCAGCTTGTGTGTCTTGTTCAGTGGTGGTCATCTTTCAGCCTTTCTTACCTTGGCCATGTCTCTGAGTATTGCACACCTTGTGCTTTTGGGCACTCCAGTGATGTTGCAGCTCTGAAATATGGCCAAACTGGTGGCAAGTGGCATCTTGGCAGCTGCACGCTTGACTTTTCTCAGTTCATGGGCAGTTATTTTGCGCCTTGGTTTTTCCACATGCTTCTTGCGACCCTGTTGACTATTTTGAATGAAACGCTTGATTGTTCGATGATCACGCTTCAGAAGCTTTGCAATTTTAAGAGTGCTGCATCCCTCTGCAAGATATCTCACTATTTTTGACTTTTCTGAGCCTGTCAAGTCCTTCTTTTGACCCATTTTGCCAAAGGAAAGGAAGTTGCCTAATAATTATGCACACCTGATATAGGGTGTTGATGTCATTAGACCACACCCCTTCTCATTACAGAGATGCACATCACCTAATATGCTTAATTGGTAGTAGGCTTTCGAGCCTATACAGCTTGGAGTAAGACAATATGCATAAAGAGGATGATGTGGTCAAAATACTCATTTGCCTAATAATTCTGCACTCCCTGTATTCTTAAATCCTGGAAGTGGATGCTGATCCAGAGGCCTTGAATGCATGTGGACAGGTTCTCTCAATGAGGGGCCATACTATAAACTTTAATACACTTTTTGTAGCTGACAGACGTTCACAAAGTTATGGTGACAAAGCTTTAGTTAAAAAAAAACAAGATTAGTGGGGGATAAGTAAGGGGTAGGGAGGAAAGTTTGCGTTTCAGTAGTTTAGAGATCATGTTAAATGCTACAAATGATAATAAAGGTGAAGACAGAAAATGTACACGTTTTAAAGAGTAATAATAATTGATCTTAAACTCTGATTTGTGCTACTGAAGAATATACTGAAAGTTTCCTGGAAAGAAGCACACAAACTGTGCTACAGAAACCAAATAAATGAAGCTGTTCAAGCAGAAATGACTAAGGGCCTTATTCGCTAAAGGTTGCCCATTGTTCGAGAATCTTTAAGAGCATCCATTTTGTTTGTCACATGTGCTGTTAGTGTTTGCAAGTGATAGCAAGTAGGGTTATTCGATGAGAGTGTTCACAAAGAGGTTTTAAAATTCTTATTGATAACCATATATCTCAAATTAATATGATAGTTTTTATGTATTTATTTTTTATTTATAACAGTTTCATTAACCCTTTAAGGACACAGCTTTCAGTTTGCTCAATGGTTTTATGACGGAAAAGTTCCGTCATATGTCCTTAAGAGGTTAAAAGAAAATTAAAGGGCTATAAAACCAAAACAATTTATTTTGTGATTTAGACAGACGATACCATTTTAAACACTTTCCAATTTACTTTTATTATCAAATTTGCTTCATTCCCATGGTATTGTGTTTTGAAGAGATACCTAAGTAGACATCTAGAGCACTGCATGGCAGGAAATAGTTCTGCCATCTAGTGCTCTTGCAAATGAATAACATTCTTGCAAAACTGCAGCCATATAGTGCTCTAGAAATGGGCTCGCTCCTAAGCATATGCATTTGTTTTTCAAATAAAAAATACCAAGAGAACAAATAAAAATTGCTAATAGAAGTAAATTAGAACATTGTTTAAAATTGCATGCTCTGACTTCCGGTGGGCGGGCTGAGAGACGGCAGCAAGAGCTGGGAGCTCCGCATAGAAAGTGCCTTAAAAGCTAAAAAAGTGCCTTAAAAAGTTAGAAAACATATGAGTTTTTTTCCAGACTTGTGACCCTTCTCACGCCTAATACCCCTTCCTAGGCAGATCAAGCTGTCCGGAGCTGAGAGGACCTTTACAGCTACAGGTGCCTCTCTGGGTATCACGGAGCAGATCATCTCTCCGCCACCGCAGTCCCGCTGATTACTATAGACACTACAGTCTAGCTGGAGGAAACACCGAGCCGTCGGAGGATAACGGCCTTCCCACACAAAGAGCCGGAGCAAGGAGGCGATACTCGCATAAGAGAGGTGACACGGAGCCGTCCTTGGAAATAGCGAGCCATCACTCCTGTCACAGTTACCGCAGCTGGTCAGGATCGCATAGTGACCGACCGCTTCGGCTGTCCCCCTGCATATCATCTTACCGGCACAACGCCCCTCTTCACTTGGCCTGATTTGGAGGATCCTCGGTCCTGGTCTGATACGGCCCGACCTGGTGGCGCTGGGAGAGACTCGTGGCGCGAAAAACTCCGGTCGCCATCTTGGTATGCTGCGCATCTGAGGAGTCATTTGAATCGAGATCCCTAGCCCTGATACCGTGGTAAGGTATAGCAGACACTACTACACGAGTGACCTGTACACCCGGCTCTTTTACACTCCTGGCAACTGGGCCGCACCTGGACTGACATATATTGTTTTATGCTATATGGGCCCCAGGTACTTTTATACATTTTGGGACAGTTTGACACAAGATATTAACGACTCCCACATAAATCTCTGCAACCTCTTGGAGCTACACCCCGGGGGCCTGAGCCTTACATGTGTTACTAGCTATATTAAGACGGCCAGAGGAGAAGGGTTGAGGACTCTCTGCTGCCCCACACACCTATCAAGTTTTGTCACAGAGGCCTGTATTATAGATACCCTGGGTCTAGCAGTCCCCGTCCAACTTCTATTTATATTGCGCTCTGGTTCCTCACTGACCTGCCTCTATAACCTGCCCAGAGACAGAGGGGTGCTAACCCACCATCTGTGGGAGTATAGTGCTATTGCAGCAGCACTTTGAATCCCTGGCACAGAAGAAACTGCAGAACATTGCTGCGCACTGGAACACTGTTGTACCCAAGTCATATAACAACTGTGAACACTGCCCTTTTGGGTCTTTCTCAGATCATAATATACAGTGGCTAATTACTGATTCATTGTTCTCTGAGATTTATATTTTGGGCTGCTTAAATGATTCATATGTGAACAGCGTGTATATGTATCTGTACTCCTAACATTTTACACTTTTTACAGGAACGACTGAGGTGGCTTCATTTCTCAACTTGAAGGGGAGGAGGGCTCTGTGATTCTGCCTCTTATCTGTTACAAAGGTTTATGTGTCTTTTTTTTTTTTTTTTTTAACAACATATCACTACAGATAGTGGATGCACTACACAGACTAGAAGTTAGACTTTACTTGTATGGAGAAATACCTTATTCAGGACCCAATGGCAAATCGCAACAAAAACTCAGAGCGCAGGGCTAAACAGGGACTAGACAGTGCAAGCCAGGGACCCTCCTTTGAAACTCAGCATGAAGCCTCTATGCTGGACCCTCATCCCATTGTTAAACAAATTTCCACACTTTTCTTACCAAAGATAGAAAACCTACAAAAGGGGGTAGACACTTTAGCTGAAGAAATGAAACAGTTCTCCACGAGAGTAACTGAAGTGGAATCAAGGATCTCTGACCTTGAAGACACGCAGGTTGTTTCTACAAACAAATTGGAGGCTCTGGAAAAACATTCCATGATCCTTCAGCAAAAGATTGATGACTTAGAGAACCGCTCACGGCGCAACAATGTCCGTCTGTTGGGGCTCCCAGAGTCAATAAAGCCAACAGATATCTTAAAATTTGTAGAGACTACCCTGCCATCATTGCTAGATATTCCAACTGATAAAATGATAGGTAGTGTTGAGAGAGCCCACAGAGTAGGCCCAGAGAAGCCCGCAATAGACCGCAATGCCCCACCCCGCCCCATTATGATTAGGTTCCTGCACTTCCAGACCAAACTTAGGCCTAGATTTAGAGTTCGGCGGTAGCCGTCAAAACCAGCGTTAGAGGCTCCTAACGCTGGTTTTGGGCGCCCGCTGGTATTTGGAGTCAGTGATTAAAGGGTCTAACGCTCACTTTTCAGCAGCGACTTTTCCATACCGCAGATCCCCCTACGCCATTTGCGTAGCCTATCTTTTCAATGGGATCTTTCTAACGCCGGTATTTAGAGTCGTTTCTGCAGTGAGCGTTAGAGCTCTAACGACAAAATTCCAGCCGCCTGAAAATAGCAGGAGTTAAGAGCTTTCTGGCTAACGCCGGTTTATAAAGCTCTTAACTACTGTACCCTAAAGTACACTAACACCCATAAACTACCTATGTACCCCTAAACCGAGGTCCCCCCACACCGCCGCCACTCGATTAAAATTTTTAACCCCTAATCTGCCGACCGCCACCTACGTTATATTTATGTACCCCTAATCTGCTGCCCCTAACCCCGCCGACCCCTGTATTATATTTATTCACCCCTAACCTGCCCCCCACAACGTCGCCGCCAGCTACTTACAATAATTAACCCCTAATCTTCCGACCGCAAATCGCCGCCACCTACGTTATCCCTATGTACCCCTAATCTGCTGCCCCTAACACCGCCGACCCCTATATTATATTTATTAACCCCTAATCTGCCCCCCTCAACGTCGCCGACACCTGCCTACACTTATTAACCCCTAATCTGCCGAGCGGACCTGAGCGCTACTATAATAAAGTTATTAACCCCTAATCCGCCTCACTAACCCTATCATAAATAGTATTAACCCCTAATCTGCCCTCCCTAACATCGCCGAAACCTACCTTCAATTATTAACCCCTAAACTTCCGATCGGAGCTCACCGCTATTCTAATAAATGGATTAACCCCTAAAGCTAAGTCTAACCCTAACACTAACACCCCCCTAAGTTAAATATAATTTTTATCTAACGAAATAAATTAACTCTTATTAAATAACTTATTCCTATTTAAAGCTAAATACTTACCTGTAAAATAAATCCTAATATAGCTACAATATAAATTATAATTATATTATAGCTATTTTAGGATTAATATTTATTTTACAGGTAACTTTGTAATTATTTTAACCAGGTACAATAGCTATTAAATAGTTAAGAACTATTTAATAGTTACCTAGTTAAAATAATAACAAAATTACCTGTAAAATAAGTCCTAACCTAAGATATAATTAAACCTAACACTACCCTATCAATAAATTAATTAAATAAACTACCTACAATTACCTACAATTAACCTAACACTACACTATCAATAAATTAATTAAACACAATTGCTACAAATAAATACAATTAAATAAACTAGCTAAAGTACAAAAAATAAAAAAGAACTAAGTTACAGAAAATAAAAAAATATTTACAAACATAAGAAAAATATTACAACAATTTTAAACTAATTACACCTACTCTAAGCCCCCTAATAAAATAACAAAGCCCCCCAAAATAAAAAATTCCCTACCCTATTCTAAATTAAAAAGGTTACAAGCTCTTTTACCTTACCAGCCCTGAACAGGGCCCTTTGCGGGGCATGCCCCAAGAATTTCAGCTCTTTTGCCTGTAAAAGAATAAATACAATACCCCCCCCCCAACATTACAACCCACCACCCACATACCCCTAATCTAACCCAAACCCCCCTTAAATAAACCTAACACTAAGCCCCTGAAGATCTTCCTACCTTGTCTTCACCATCCAGGTATCACCGATCCGTCCTGGCTCCAAGATCTTCATCCAACCCAAGCGGGGGTTGGCGATCCATAATCCGGTGCTCCAAAGTCTTCCTCCTATCCGGCAAGAAGAGGACATCCGGACCGGCAAACATCTTCTCCAAGCGGCATCTTCGATCTTCTTCCATCCGGTGCGGAGCGGGTCCATCTTGAAGCAGGCGACGCAGATCCATCCTCTTCTTCCGATGTCTGATCGGAACAGCCAATAGAATGCGAGCTCAATCTGATTGGCTGATTGGATCAGCCAATCAGATTGAACTTGATTCTGATTGGCTGATTCCATCAGCCAATCAGAAAATTCCTACCTTAATTCCGATTGGCTGATAGAATCCTATCAGCCAATCGGAATTCGAGGGACGCCATCTTGGATGACGTCCCTTAAAGGAACCGTCATTAGTCGGGAGACATCGGAAGAAGAGGATGGATCCGCGTCGCCTGCTTCAAGATGGACCCGCTCCGCACCGGATGGAAGAAGATCGAAGATGCCGCTTGGAGAAGATGTTTGCCGGTCCGGATGTCCTCTTCTTGCCGGATAGGAGGAAGACTTTGGAGCACCGGATTATGGATCGCCAACCCCCGCTTGGGTTGGATGAAGATCTTGGAGCCAGGACGGATCGGTGATACCTGGATGGTGAAGACAAGGTAGGAAGATCTTCAGGGGCTTAGTGTTAGGTTTATTTAAGGGGGGTTTGGGTTAGATTAGGGGTATGTGGGTGGTGGGTTGTAATGTTGGGGGGGGGGGTATTGTATTTATTCTTTTACAGGCAAAAGAGCTGAAATTCTTGGGGCATGCCCCGCAAAGGGCCCTGTTCAGGGCTGGTAAGGTAAAAGAGCTTGTAACCTTTTTAATTTAGAATAGGGTAGGGAATTTTTTATTTTGGGGGGCTTTGTTATTTTATTAGGGGGCTTAGAGTAGGTGTAATTAGTTTAAAATTGTTGTAATATTTTTCTTATGTTTGTAAATATTTTTTTATTTTCTGTAACTTAGTTCTTTTTTATTTTTTGTACTTTAGCTAGTTTATTTAATTGTATTTATTTGTAGCAATTGTGTTTAATTAATTTATTGATAGTGTAGTGTTAGGTTAATTGTAGGTAATTGTAGGTAGTTTATTTAATTATTTTATTGATAGGGTAGTGTTAGGTTTAATTATAACTTAGGTTAGGATTTATTTTACAGGTAAATTTGTTATTATTTTAACTAGGTAACTATTAAATAGTTCTTAACTATTTAATAGCTATTGTACCTGGTTAAAATAATTACAAAGTTGCCTGTAAAATAAATATTAATCCTAAAATAGCTATAATATAATTATAATTTATATTGTAGCTATATTAGGATTTATTTTACAGGTAAGTATTTAGCTTTAAATAGGAATAAGTTATTTAATAAGAGTTAATTTATTTCGTTAGATAAAAATTATATTTAACTTAGGGGGGTGTTAGTGTTAGGGTTAGACTTAGCTTTAGGGGTTAATCCATTTATTAGAATAGCGGTGAGCTCCGATCGGAAGTTTAGGGGTTAATAATTGAAGGTAGGTGTCGGCGATGTTAGGGAGGGCAGATTAGGGGTTAATACTATTTATGATAGGGTTAGTGAGGCGGATTAGGGGTTAATAACTTTATTATAGTAGCGCTCAGGTCCGCTCGGCAGATTAGGGGTTAATAAGTGTAGGTAGGTGTCGGCGACGTTGTGGGGGGCAGATTAGGGGTTAATAAATATAACATAGGGGTCGGCGATGTTAGGGCAGCAGATTAGGGGTACATAGGGATAACGTAGGTGGCGGCGTTTTACGGAGCGGCAGATTAGGGGTTAAAAGTGTAATGCAGGGGTCAGCGATAGCGTGGGCGGCAGATTAGGGGTTAATAAGTGTAAGGCTAGGGGTGTTTAGACTCGGGGTACATGTTAGAGTGTTAGGTGCAGACGTAGGAAGTGTTTCCCCATAGGAAACAATGGGGCTGCGTTAGGAGCTGAACGCTGCTTTTTTGCAGGTGTTAGGTTTTTTTTCAGCTCAAACAGCCCCATTGTTTCCTATGGGAGAATCGTGCACGAGCACGTTTTTGATGCCGGCCGCGTCCGTAAGCAGCTCTGGTATCGAGAGTTGCATTTGCGGTAAAAATGCTCTACGCTCCTTTTTTGGAGCCTAACGCAGCATTTGTTTGAACTCTCGATACCAGAGTTAAATTTATGGTGCGGCCAGAAAAAAACCCGCGGAGCGTTAACAGCCCTTTTACCGCCGAACTCTAAATCTAGGCCTTAATGTCCTGAGGGCGTACAGGAGAATGGAGGACTTGACTTACGAGGACTCCAGGCTCCTGTTGTTTCAAGATTACTCAGTAGATTTAATGAAAAGACGCAGGGAATTTTCTTCCATATGCTCCAAACTCCATAGAGAGGGCAAACAAGCTTTTCTACTATACCCTGCCAAGCTTAAGATCCTCACCCCTAGGGGCCCTAAATTCTTCGACTCCCCTCAGGCAGTTCAGGAGTACCTAGATGCAGAAAACGGCTCCAGGAGCCCTGGTAGAGCTAGAAGAGACGAGGGATGAGGAGGCTTATCTTGCTTATAAGTCATACAGGTTTCTTACCTTAGGGATTTAAATGGCTACACCAGCCAGTACCTTGGAGACGCCACTCGCAAAGAGGACGGCTCCTCATAGTCTTGACTCCCTTACCTCATATTTAGGTTTAATGTTTAAGTTGGGATTTGTTCTTTATCAAGATTATGCTTATCCTTTTTGTGTGTTCTTTTTGTACCCTGAACTCTCTAGTAAATGTGAACTAGCCTCAGGGAGCCGTGTCATAAATACTCAGGGAATACGATTTTCTCAGGTTAAAAGAATGTTAACAAGTTTATTGTTTGTTCTATATTACCTCTGGTCCCTTATATCTTCCACTTACCTCTTATCTGGGTTCATGATTCATAACACCTTTTCTAGTGGTATATGGCACCTTGATATTATTGAGCAAATATTTTGCTATATGATGATGACTCTTATGTTTCTCTTTAACAGTCTGGAAGAGCTTGAGGAAGTCAGGCAGCAGAGAGTCTACTGGGAGGTATGTGACAGTGTGAAGATTTTTTTTTTTTTTTCTTTCTTCTTCTTCCTCTTTCCTGAAAGGTGCCCTATTTGACGCTATAATTTAATATATACACTTGGAATGTGGGGGGTATCCACTCCCCCATTAAAAGAAAAACAATACTCTCCCTATTGAAAAAAAAGAGGGCTGACATTGCATTCCTACAGGAGACGCACCTCTCTGATATTGAACATGCTAAGTTAGAAAGGGACTGGGTGGGGAGAGTGGAATATGTCTCGTACAAGAGTGCCAGCAGAGGTGTGGCAATCCTTTTTGGGAAGAAGTTAGAGCTCACAGATACAATAGTGACTAAAGATACAGACGGACGATATATTATTGTACAAACCACGATAGCCAACAAAAAGTACGTTCTGTGTAACATATATGCCCCGAACCAAAGGGACAGGACTTTCTGGGAAACCTTGACTTCAGTTCTGACGCCTCTTCTGGGCTCTGCTCTCATTATTGGAGGGGACTTTAACCTAGCTCCGGATCCAAAGTGTGACAGACTTAGACAGGCCTCAGGGGTCAATCCTAGACCGCAGGTTAAGTCTGAGGGTAATTTCGAGTCTGATGTGTTTCATACCTTGTCCTCCTCACTAGATGTGGTGGATATATGGCGCAAACTAAATCCAAATGGCAGGGACTATACCTGTGTTTCTCGGGCCTTACCCACAATGTCTCGCATCGACTTGTTTCTTACCTCCAATTCCCTGATTCCACGGATCATTGACACCAAGATAGGAGAGGTGGCGGTGTCTGACCACGCACCGGTGGGGCTTTTTCTTGATGCCCTCGACCCACCTGGCAACAGGCGGACCCTCAGATTCCCTCAATACCTAATCACTTCCCAGGAATTCCAACAATATATGGCCACTAGCTGGGAGGACTTTCGTTCCACTAACGTGCAACACCTCGCAACGCCAGAACTCTTCTGGCAAACTGCAAAGGTGGTACTTGCGGGGAACATCCTAGCTTTCCTCTCCCGGAAAAAAAAAATACACGCAGAAACACTAGAAAAGCTTAGAAGAGAGCTCAACAACTCTTATTTAAAGTATTGTAATGAGCCCACAAGATTGCATCATCAAGCATACATATCTGTTAAAAAAGAATACGATTCGTTGCTGGCTTATCAAGCGTCCCAGACCCTCTTAAGGAATAGAGGCAAATACTACAGGTACGGGGATAAGTCGGGGAGGTTGTTGGCTTCCCTGGTGAATCTCAAGACCTCGAAGCGCTTTGTGCCTGCCCTGAGGGATGGCGAGAGGGTAGTCAAAGACCCAAAGGGAATAGCAGAGGCATTTGCCTCATACTACTCTAGACTCTACACCAGTAGTCAGACGGGTTCTGAAGAAGCCCAGAAAGACTTTTGGGACTCTATTAATTTACCGCAGATCTCGGAAGCACAATTGAATAAACTGAATGCTCCTATTTCCAGGGAAGAAGTGGAAAGGACGATTTCGTCCCTTGCTCTGGGTAAAGCAGCAGGCCCGGACGGGCTACCCATTGAATTTTATAGAATACTGAAACCCCAAGTGTCCCCAGTGTTGACTGAACTGTTCACAAAATACTTCTCTTCAGCAGACAGGCCATCCACCTCGTTCTCCACGGCATACATCACCCTTATTCCCAAAGCGGGTAAGGATACTCTTTTCCCTGAATCTTACAGGTCAATATCGCTGCTTAACGCAGACTATAAGATTCTGACGAAACTCCTGGCAGAACGTCTTAAATTTATCTTACCAGAGCTAATTCATGAAGACCAGACCGGCTTCATGTTTGCGAGGTCATCAGTGGTCAATATCCGTAGAGTACTGCATGTGAACCGCAAATGATTCGAAGAAACCGCTCCCGGAGGCCTTCCTGTTGTCTCTGGACGCAGAGAAGGCCTTCGATAGAGTGGAATGGAGCCACCTGTTCCACACTATGGCAAGGTTCAATATCTCAGGCCCGTTTGTGTCTTTTCTTACAAACCTATATGCCTCCCCCACTGCTAATATCTGTGTAAACAACATGTTTTCTAGTACTGTGAACCTCGAACGAGGCACCAGGCAGGGATGCCCTTTATCCCCATTACTTTTTAACATGGCACTAGAACCTCTGACAATTAAATTACGTCAGATCTTCCCTGGTATAGATGTCGCAGGAGACCCCCAACACTTGGCGCTCTACGCAGACGATATGCTGCTATTTGTGCAAGACCCGAACTTACACATTCCAACCATCTTGCGAACACTGCACACCTTTGGCTCCTTTTCGGGGTATAGGGTTAATATGCAGAAATCGGAGATCTTATGGTTGAATAAGAAAAAAGGAGTTGTGCATGATTATCCGTTTGCGATAGCCTCCCAGAGTTTGACTTACCTGGGAATTCGCATCCCGGTCAACCCCAACAAAATATACTCTATGAACCTAACCCCCCTGTGTGTCAAGCTATGCAGCCTGATGAATAGCTGGAGATCCCTCCCTGTATCCCTGTCAGGTAGAGTCAGCTTGGTGAAAATGGTCATTCTCCCACGCCTCTTATACCCGCTACTCATGCTACCCTTGCTACTGACCAAGGCGGATGTAAAAATGTTAAATGCGGCAACCAGACGCTTTGTCTGGAAAGGGGGTAAACCCCGTATATCTGCAGACAAGCTATCCATGCCTTACCTCAAGGGGGGTCTCTCTCTCCCTGACTTTAAGCTCTATAACTGGGCGGCACTGATCCGGCTGGTGGTAGACTGGCAGGTTGGTACTCAACATTTTTATAAACCCAGTCTGGAGAATGCGACCTTGGAGAAAGTCTCCCTGGCGTATTTGCCTCATATGACCAAGACTGGAGCGGCCAAATTGGTAGGTTTGAACCTCCTGTATCGAGACCCCCTAAGAGCCTGGCAACAGGCTCATAAGTTCCTGAAGAAAAGCTGTCATGGCTCTGTCTTCCTCCCATTGCATAACAACCCAGAGTTCCCAGCTGGGATTGATCTGAAACCCTTTGACCTCTGGGATAAGTTGGGCCTCCGCTCTGTAGGGGCTTTACTGGAACCCCTGACACGATCTATTAAATCCTTCCCTGCACTACAAATGGAGTTTCAACTTCCGAAAGCCCACTTTTATGCCTATCTCCAGGCACGTCACTATGTAAACACCCTGCTTAAAAACAACCCAAATTTTTGGGATGGCTCGCCCTTTCGATTAACACAATCGCTCTTTAAGATGGGTAATTTCTCCCTCTCGGGAATCTATCAAGTCTTCTTACAGGACAGAATGCTAAAGGTGCAATCCCTGGTTATTGACGGATGGGAAAGAGAGGGAATTGGTGGGATCACGGTGGAGGGAGCTCGGGGAGCACTGGAAAAAGTCAGAAAGGCTACTCTTTCCGCAGCCCTTAGAGAAACCCAGATAAAATTCCTGCACAGAGCCTACTTGACCCCTGACAGACTGGCTAAATGGGTACCGGATCACCCTAACAAATGCTCTAAATGTTCAGCTGGAGCCCCTGGCCTGATACATTGTATATGGGAATGCACGGTGATAAGACAATTTTGGCACCAAATACAATATTGGATCAACAGAAAACTGAAAGTTTCAATCTCTCTAGAACCCACTAATGTCCTGTTCCTTACCTGGGACACCCAACATAGACAGTGTGACTCAGAGCTGACAATGACTGTTTTACTTGCACGAAAATGCATTCTTCAACATTGGACTAAGAGGACAAAACCGACTATAGCACACTTTCGTAACCTTCTTCAAATGCAACTATTTATAGAACAAATAGACACGAGAGTGGACGTAGGCAACAGACTTAACCTGTTCCTAAAGAAATGGCGCAGATTAATACTAACCTTCGAATTGCAAATTCAGAGGCAGATATTGTTGCCTTTTCGCCACACTGAAATATTCCTAGAAAGCTCCCTGAGGGGGGAGTGGACACATATATTCCCTGTAACGGACTCATAAAGTAGAGAGAAAGACTGAGAAAGACGAATGTGATCTTTGCTCCATAGGGAGCCCCTGATGGAGAGAGAGGAAGGACTTTTTTTTTTTTTTTTTTTCTCTTCACACTGAGCACTAACCAGAGGCGCAACAGACTATTGTGATGAACTTTAAGTTCTAGATTGAGAGGGGTGGGAGGGTGTGGGATTTGGTTAGTTCTAGTTGGGAAGGTTGGGAGGGAGGTTCGGGATGGGTTTATCAAATTCAAAAACTAGAGTTAACTATTGGTGAACACTGTTGAATTTTCATGTGTGTTACAAACATCTAAATTGCTATTTTGATGAGAAATGCTTAATGACTTTGTGCCCAACTGCGATTGGGCTTGACTTGTATTTAATAGATGTGAATTCTGTTCTTCACCTATGTTGCTCTTAATAAAAAGAATTTAAAAAAAAAAAAAAAAAAAATTGCATGCTCTATCTGAATAATGAAAGAAAAATGTTGGGTTTCGTAGCTCTTTAATTTGCTATTGATGTAAAGATAAAAAAAAAACTATAGTGTATATTTATGCTACATATTATGGTTGATAACTATATTATAATGCTTAAAATTGCTGATTTAGAACAGCACTATAAGTTATATTAACGGGACAGTCAACTCCAAAAATGTTATTGTTTAAAAAGATAGATAATTCCTTTATTACCCATTCTTCAGTTTTGCACAGCCAACATGGTTATATTGATACACTTTTTTACATGGCTATTTATTTATTATCTATTGACTTGCATTTTATTTAATTAGTGCAGTGTCATCCACAACCCACGGGAGAGAGCACAATGGTATCTATATATCCCATATGGATTAGCAGTCTCTTGTTGTGAAAAGCTGAATTTAGAGGTTTAAATGTTAAAAAGTATATTAATATAACAATACTGGTTGTGCAAAGCTGGGGAATGGGTAGTAAAGGTGTTATCTATCTTTTTAAACAATAACAATTTTGGTGTTGACTGTCCCTTTAATATTTTTTATAAATTTCATAATATGTTTATGCACACTTTTTTACATGATATTTGATTCAATATAAATCACTCCATTTAAATTTGAAAACCTTTTACCTCAAATGTTCAGACATTAATCTTTCATGTGGATGACAGAAAATGTCCCTTAAAATAAACGTTTGGTGCTGAGGCATAATCTTTCAAATTGGCATCCATCTTTTCCACATATCAGATCTCTTACGTTATATTATCTGTGATGCCCCAATTAATAAAAGTCAAAGAGGTTTATTTCCGCTTAAACGCTCTCAGATTTGAAATCTCTAATAATTAATGTTGCTTATACAGTAGTCATTTTCCAAAATGTATTTTCAGCTCCTTGATAAAGGAATCTGGCCAGAAGCAATATGCCATTCTGTAACCTCAATTACATTTTACAAAACACAAGGATTGTCTTTTTTTGGCTACAGTTTCTAGTATGTACAGAATCAAATCATTTTTTAACAGTTTGTAAGTTAGGGAAAAAGAGAAAGTTTAAGCTAAAAAGAAGATGATTTTATGCTTTTGTAACAGATAAGAATGAAAATTTAAACCAATCACCAAGGGATACAGTTATCCCTAAATCACATTGAATGACATTTAAACCTTAATAAACACTGACTACAACTAAAATTATGTTTGCTGCTTATTTATTCAAACATATTTTCTTCTCTGATGGACTATTTGCTAATGTATGACACAATATGCAAATCATACCATATTGTGTTTTAAAGGTACATTAACCTTAAAATTTAAATCCCATAAAGGGCTAGATTTTAAGTGGAGCACTAAATTATGGCACGCCTGCAAACGGGCAAATTTGACTGTTTATGCGAGCGCGATAAATAACCAGCCATTACAAGTGGTTGGTTATTGCTACTGCGAGCTTGCGGTACCAATTAGTCCTTACAAAATTAACCAGAGATCACATCTCTGGTTAATTTTAAAAATGTGCCCCAAATCCCCCCGAAATACAGAGTAGTGCATTTTATTAAAAAAAATAAAAATTATAGCATTTATATTTTTTAATAAAATAACTGCACTAGGCAGTATTTTGTGGGTTAAGTTGATGGGAGTGGGGTATTGATGGGTGTGCCTTTACATTGCAGTCTATGGGAACGGTGTGTTACCTGTAAATATATATGTATATGCTTATATACATATATATTTGTGTTAATATGTGTATATATACATAAGCATATACATATATATTTGTGTTAATATGTGTATATATACATAAGCATATACATATATATTTGTGTTAATATGTGTATATATACATAAGCATATACATATATATTTGTGTTAATATGTGTATATATACATAAGCATATACATATATATTTGTGTTAATATGTGTATATATACATAAGCATATACATATATATTTGTGTTAATATGTGTATATGCATAAGCATATACATATATATTTGTGTTAATATGTGTATATATACATAAGTATATACATATATATTTGTGTAATATGTGTATATATACATAAGCATATACATATATATTTGTGTTAATATGTGTATATATACATAAGCATATACATATATATTTGTGTTAATATGTGTATATATACATAAGCATATACATATATATTTGTGTAATATGTGTATATATACATAAGCATATACATATATATTTGTGTTAATATGTGTATATACATAAGCATATACATATATATTTGTGTAATATGTGTATATATACATAAGCATATACAAATATATTTGTGTTAATATGTGTATATATACATAAGCATATACATATATATTTGTGTTAATATGTGTATATATACATAAGCATATACATATATATTTGTGTTAATATGTGTATATACATAAGCATATACATATATATTTGTGTAATATGTGTATATATACATAAGCATATACAAATATATTTGTGTTAATATGTGTATATATACATAAGCATATACATATATATTTGTGTAATATGTGTATATATACATAAGCATATACATATAGATTTGTGTTAATATGTGTATATCTACATAAGCATTTACATATATATATCTGTGTTAATATGTGTATATACATAAGCATATACATATATATTTGTGTAATATGTGTATATATACATAAGCATATACAAATATATTTGTGTTAATATGTGTATATACATAAGCATATACATATATATTTAACATTGCTGCACTACTTACCCCCTTTGCTGCGCTTAGGTTCTGTGTTGTCTCTGACAGCATCAGAATGAGGCTCCTGTTGGAGCCTATGGGAGTGTGCTCTTGTGAGCGCAATGCTTCCCAGCAATGTGGCGCAAGCTTGTGTTCGCATTGCTGTCAACTCGTAATGCCAGCGCACATTAGCAGGTGCTGGTATTACTCAGTGGAGCGCAAATATCGCTTTCAAGGTAATCTGGCCCCAAATGTTTAAAGGGACACTAAAGTCAAAAATATACTATCATGATTCAGTGTGCAGTTTTAAGACGCTATCCAGTTTTGCACAGTCTTTTTGTATGCACACTTTGATTTCTGTCTGCGGCCTCAGAGAAGGCGGACAAGTTATGGAGAAGTGGTCTTTAGAACGTTGCTTCATAAATTCTGTTTCCGACAAGCCTGAAGGCTCGCTGGAAACAAGGGGCATTAAGCTCCATATGGTTCTTGATAAATATGCCCCTTAGTGCCAAGTTTGACTACATCACACCAAAAAAACATAATTTATGCTTACCTGATAAATTTATTTCTCTTGTAATGTATCCAGTCCACGGATCATCCATTACTTGTGGGATATTCTCCTTCCCAACAGGAAGTTGCAAGAGGATCGCCCACAGCAGAGCTGCTATATAGCTCATCCCCTCACTGCCATATCCAGTCATTCGACCGAAACAAGCCGAGAAAGGAGAAACCATAGGGTGCAGTGGTGACTGTAGTTTAATTAAAATTTAGACCTGCCTGAAAAGGACAGGGCGGGCCGTGGACTGGATACACTACAAGAGAAATAAATTTATCAGGTAAGCATAAATTATGTTTTCTCTTGTTAAGTGTATCCAGTCCACGGATCATCCATTACTTGTGGGATACCAATACCAAAGCTAAAGTACACGGATGATGGGAGGGACAAGGCAGGAACTTAAATGGAAGGAACCACTGCCTGTAGAACCTTTCTCCCAAAAACAGCCTCCGAAGAAGCAAAATTATAAAAATTTTAAAATTTGGAAAAAGTATGAAGGGAAGACCAAGTTGCAGCCTTGCAAATCTGTTCAACAGAGGCCTCATTTTTAAAGGCCCAGGTGGAAGCCACAGCTCTAGTAGAATGAGCTGTAATCCTTTCAGGAGGCTGCTGTCCAGCAGTCTCATAGGCTAAACGGATTATACTCCGAAGCCAAAAAGAAAGAGAGGTTGCCGAGGCCTTCTGACCTCTCCTCTGTCCAGAGTAAACAACAAACAGGTTAGATGTTTGGCGAAAATCTTTAGTAGCCTGTAAGTAAAACTTCAAGGCATGGACTACGTCTAGATTATGCAAAAGACGTACCTTCTTTGAAGAAGGATTAGGACATAATGATGGAACAACAATCTCTTGATTGATATTCTTGTTAGAAACCACCTTAGGTAAAAACCCAGGTTTTGTACGCAGAACAACTTTATCTGAATGAAAGATCAGATAAGGAGAATCACAATGTAAAGCAGATAACTCCGAGACTCTTCGAGCCAAGGAAATAGCCATCAGAAAAAGAACTTTCCATAAAAGAAGTTTGATATCAATAGAATGAAGGGGTTCAAACAGAACCCCTTGAAGAACTTTAAGAACCAAGTTTAAGCTCCATGGAGGAGCAACAGGTTTAAACACAGGCTTAATTCTAACTAAAGCCTGACAAAATGCCTGAACGTCTGGAACTTCTGCCAGACGCTTGTGTAAAAGAATAGACAGAGCAGAAATCTGTCCCTTTAAAGAACTAGCTGATAATCCTTTGTCCAAACCCTCTTGGAGGAAGGACAATATCCTAGGAATCCTAACCCTACTCCATGAGTAATTCTTGGATTCACACCAATGAAGATATTTACGCCATATCTTGTGGTAAATTTTCCTGGTGACAGGCTTTCGTGCCTGTATTAAGGTATCAATTACTGACTCGGAGAAGCCACGCTTTGATAGGATCAAGCGTTCAATCTCCATGCAGTCAGTCTCAGAGAAAGTAGATTCGGATGATTGAAAGGACCTTGTATTAGAAGGTCTTGTCTCAGAGGCAGAGTCCATGGTGGAAAGGATGACATGTCCACTAGGTCTGCATACCAGGTCCTGCGTGGCCACGCAGGCACTATCAATATCACCGATGCTCTTTCCTGTTTGATTTTGGCAATCAGACGAGGGAGCAGAGGAAACGGTGGAAACACATAAGCCAGGTTGAAGAACCAAGGCGCTGCTAGAGCATCTATCAGTGCCACTTCTGGGTCCCTGGACCTGGATCCGTAACAAGGAAGCTTGGCGTTCTGGCGAGACACCATGAGATCCAATTCTGGTTTGCCCCAACGGAGAACCAATTGAGCAAACACCTCCGGATGGAGTTCCCATTCCCCCGGATGAAAAGTCTGACGACTTAGAAAATCCGCCTCCCAGTTCTCTACACCTGGGATATGGATCGCTGACAGGTGGCAAGAGTGAGTCTCTGCCCAGCGAATTATCTTGGAGACTTCTGACATCGCTAGGGAACTCCTGGTTCCCCCTTGATGGTTGATGTAAGCCACAGTCGTGATGTTGTCTGACTGAAATCTGATGAACCTCAGTGTTGCTAGCTGAGGCCAAGCCAGAAGAGCATTGAATATTGCTCTTAACTCCAGAATATTTATTGGGAGTAGTTTCTCCTCCTGAGTCCATGAACCCTGAGCCTTCAGGGAGTTCCAGACTGCACCCCAACCTAGAAGGCTGGCATCTGTTGTTACAATTGTCCAATCTGGTCTGCGAAAGGTCATACCCTTGGACAGATGGGCCCGAGATAACCACCAGAGAAGAGAATCTCTGGTTTCCTGATCCAGATTTAGTAGAGGGGACAAATCTGTGAAATCCCCATTCCACTGACTGAGCATGCATAATTGCAGCGGTCTGAGATGCAGGCACGCAAATGGCACTATGTCCATCGCCGCTACCATTAAGCCGATTACTTCCATGCACTGAGCCACCGTGGGGCGCGGAATGGACTGAAGAACACGGCAAGCATTTAGAAGTTTTGATAACCTGGACTCCGTCAGGTAAATTTTCATTTCTACAGAATCTATTAGAGTCCCTAGGAAGGAAACCCTCGTGAGAGGAGATAGAGAACTCTTTTCTTCGTTCACTTTCCACCCATGCGACCTCAGGAATGCCAGAACTATCTCTGTATGAGATTTGGCAATTTGAAAGCTTGACGCCTGTATCAGGATATCGTCCAGGTAAGGAGCCACCGCTATGCCTTGCGGTCTTAGGACCGCCAGAAGTGAGCCCAGAACCTTTGTAAAAATTCTTGGGGCTGTAGCCAACCCGAATGGAAGAGCTACAAATTGGTAATGCCTGTCTAGAAAGGCAAACCTCAGGACCTGATGATGAGTCTTGTGAATCGGAATGTGAAGGTAGGCATCCTTTAAGTCCACTGTGGTCATGTACTGACCCTCTTGGATCATGGGTAAAATGGTTCAAATAGTTTCCATCTTGAATGACAGAACTCTGAGGAATTTGTTTAGGATCTTTAAATCCAAAATTGGTCTGAAGGTTCCCTCTTTTTTGGGAACCACAAACAGATTTGAATAAAACCCCTGTCCTTGTTCCGTCCGCAGAACTGGATGGATCACTCCCATTACAAGGAGATCTTAGGAATGCCTCTTTCTTTATCTGGTTTGCAGATAATCTTGAAAGGTGAAATCTCCCTTGTGGAGGAGAAGCTTTGAAGTCCAGAAGATATCCCTGAGATATGATCTCCAACGCCCAGGGATCCTGAACATCTCTTGCCGACGCCTGGGCGAAGAGAGAGAGTCTGCCCCCTACTAGATCCGTTGTCGGATAGGGGCCGCTCCTTCATGCTGTCTTAGAGGCAGCAGCAGGCTTTCTGGCCTGCTTGCCCTTGTTCCAGGACTGGTTAGGTTTCCAGGCCTGCTTGGATTGAGCAAAAATTCCCTCTTGTTTTGAAGCAGAGGAAGTTGATGCTGCACCTGCCTTGAAATTTCGAAAGGCACGAAAATTAGACTGTTTGGCCTTTGATTTGGCCCTGTCCTGAGGAAGGGTATGACCCTTACCTCCAGTAATGTCAGCAATAATTTCTTTCAAACCAGGCCCGAATAAGGTCTGCCCCTTGAAAGGAATGTTGAGTAATTTAGACTTTGAAGTCACATCAGCTGACCAGGATTTGAGCCATAGCGCCCTACGCGCCTGGATGGCGAATCCGGAATTCTTAGCCGTTAGTTTAGTCAAATGAACAATGGCATCAGAAACAAATGAGTTAGCTAGCTTAAGAGTTCTAAGCTTGTCAACAATTTCAGTCAATGGAGCTGTATGGATGGCCTCTTCCAGGGCCTCAAACCAGAATGCCGCGGCAGCAGTGACAGGCGCAATGCATGCAAGGGGCTGTAAAATAAAACCTTGTTGAATAAACATTTTCTTAAGGTAACCCTCTAATTTTTTTATCCATTGGATCTGAAAAAGCACAACTGTCCTCAACCGGGATAGTGGTACGCTTTGCTAAAGTAGAAACTGCTCCCTCCACCTTAGGGACAGTCTGCCATAAGTCCGGTGTAGTGGCATCTATTGGAAAGATTTTTCTAAATATAGGATGTGGGGAAAAGGGCACACCGGGCCTATCCCACTCTTTACTAATAATTTCTGTAAGCCTTTTAGGTATTGGAAAAACATCAGTACTCACCGGCACTGCATAGTATTTATCCAGTATTTAAGTTACAGGATGGAGCGAGTGCACCTTAAAAATATTTGGATAATAGTGAGCTAAATAATATTTGAGTGATAAGAAATATGCTCTACACCCTTCTGAGAGATAGCAATTCCTCCAAATTGTTATCGATGTGAAATAGAAAATGAACAAGTGAAGGGGAGCCGTATATCAAAAAATGTTTTTTGGTTTTAAAAATTAGAGAATTGAAAAAAATTGAAAAAAATATATATATATATTTAAAAAGTGCTTTTAATCGTATTACAACGTGATAGCTAAACTGATATTGAAAATACAAAATTTGTATATGTTAACTGATGAGTGTGGTGGTAAGAAAATAGAATTGTGGAGGTTAATATATGTAATAAAAAGAAAGGTAAGACATGGGTAGTGTACAAAATGTGACAATTTTTATATTGTACAATGTAGCAGATACAAGTTGAAACAATTACAAGTTGCAAAAAATACAGGAATACAAGAAATATGCTGGTTTAAAAAATGACAAATTAAAAAGACATAAAATACATATTTACACACTGTATATGTGGCTTGTGTGTATCTCACTGCAGTGGATAAAAAATGGATAAAAAGGTTTTTTATAAAAAAGCTTTTGTAAAAAATTGTATAATACAGCCAAAGTAAGGTAAGGTAGTATTTATTCTGTGGGGCATTTATAAAGGGCAGTGTAGATTGCTATTGGATATCATTGGTGGGCACCCAATAGTAACACAGATTGCCCACCAATGATATCCAATAGCAATCTACACTGCCCTTTATAAATGCCCCACAGAGTGTTTAATGGCATCTTGATAAAGGCTACGGCCGAAACGCGTAGAGCTGCCTACACTCTGAAACATTGTACCTTTAACCGGGTGTTTTTGAAAAAAACAGTTATTTGCAAAAACCGTTCAGGTATAAATAGCCGGTCACATCTGAAAAAAAGCCGGTACTTTGAAATTTGAACCCGTTTTTGCCGCCAAACGGATCGTAAGAAATCCAACTGCTGCTACATTACTGGTGCTGCTATACACAGGTTCACCTAAGAAATCCAACTGCTACTACATACTGGTGCTGTTATATACTAGTTCAGCTAAGGATCCAGAAGTCCATACTGACAGAGAGTATTGGGACACAGGAACACCTAAAGAATTTTCTACTTCATCTGCAAACTACAGTCCATACTGACAGAGAGTATTGGGACACCGCAAGCTACAGAAAAACCCACAAGACTTTTTAACAAAGAAAACTCCATTTGGAATTAGATACCTGCTACCAGACCGGAGTCCATACTGATAAATAGTATTGAGACCACCACCATCTACAAAAGAACCCTTTTTAGCTATTACTAATAGCATATCCACATGAATGTCTTTCAACGGATCCCACTATACCACTAAGTAGTTTTGGGAACCACTACTTTCTAAGGTACTTTTAAAAAAAGTGTTTAAAAGGCACTGTCCTAATAATCAACCGCCCTTATAAATACTACCTTACCTTACTTTGGCTGTATTATACAATTTTTTACAAAAGCTTTTTTATAAAAAACCTTTTTATCCATTTTTTATCCACTGCAGTGAGATACACACAAGCCACATATACAGTGTGTAAATATGTATTTTATGTCTTTTTAATTTGTCATTTTTTAAACCAGCATATTTCTTGTATTCCTGTATTTTTTGCAACTTGTAATTGTTTCAACTTGTATCTGCTACATTGTACAATATAAAAATTGTCACATTTTGTACACTACCCATGTCTTACCTTTCTTTTTATTACATATATTAACCTCCACAATTCTATTTTCTTACCACCACACTCATCAGTTAACATATACAAATTTTGTATTTTCAATATCAGTTTAGCTATCACGTTGTAATACGATTAAAAGCACTTTTTTAATATATACATATATTTTTTTCAATTTTTTTCAATTCTCTAATTTTTAAAACCAAAAAACATTTTTTGATATACGGCTCCCCTTCACTTGTTCATTTTCTATAGTATTTATCCAGCCTACACAATTTTTCAGGCACTGCAATTGTGTCACAGTCATTCAGAGCAGCTAATACCTCCCCAAGCAATACACGGAGGTTCTCAAGCTTAAATTTAAAATGAGAAATCTCTGAATCAGGTCTCCCCGATTCAGAGACGTCACCCACAGACTGAAGCTCTCCGTCCTCAGGTTCTGCATATTGTGACGCAGTATCAGACATGGCTCTTACAGCATCTACGCGCTCTGTATCTCGTCTAACCCCAGAGCTATCGCGCTTGCCTCTCAATTCAGGCAATCTGGATAATACCTCTGACAGGGTATTATTCATGATTGCAGCCATGTCCTGCAAAGTAATCGCTATGGGCGTCCCTGATGTACTTGGCGCCATATTAGCGTGCGTCCCTTGAGCGGGAGGCGAAGGGTCCGACACGTGGGGAGAGTTAGTCGGCATAACTTCCCCCTCGACAGACCCCTCTGGTGACAATTCTTTTATAGATAAAGACTGATCTTTACTGTTTAAGGTGAAATCAATACATTTAGTACACATTCTCCTATGGGGCTCCACCATGGCTTTTAAACATAATGAACAAGTATCCTCTGTTTTAGACATGTTTGTACAGACTAGCAAGCTTGGAAAACACTTTAAAGCAAGTTAACAAGCAATATAAAAAACGTTACTGTGCCTTTAAGAGAAACAAATTTTGACAACATTTGAAATAACAGTGAAAAAAGGCAGTTACACTAACAAAATTTTTACAGTGTATGTAACAAGTCAGCAGAGCATTGCACCCACTTGCAAATGGATGATTAACCCCTTAATAACAAAAACAGAATAATAAATGACAAAAACGTTTTTTAAACACAGTCACAACAACTGCCACAGTCTACTGTGATTGTTACCCTCCTCAAACACGACTTTGAAGCCTTTTGAGCCCTTCAGAGATGTCCTGGATCATGCAGGAAGAAGCTGAATGTCTCTGTCAGTATTTTTATCTGCACAGAAAAGCACTAAAATAGGCCCTTCCCACTCATATTGCAACAGTGGAAAGCTTCAGGAACTGTTTCTAGGCAAAAATCAAACCAGCCATGTGGAAAAAAACTAGGCCCCAATAAGTTTTGTCACCAAACATATATAAAAACGATTAAACATGCCAGCAAACGTTTTATATTACACTTTTATAAGAGTATGTATCTCTATTAATAAGCCTGATACCAGTCGCTATCACTGCATTTAAGGCTTTACTTACATTAATCCAGTATCAGCAGAATTTTCTAGCAAATTCCATCCCTAGAAAAATATTAACTGCACATACCTTATTGCAGGAAAACCTGCACGCCATTCCCTCTCTGAAGTTACCTCACTCCTCAGAATATGTGAGAACAGCAATGGATCTTAGTTACTTCTGCTAAGATCATAGAAATCACAGGCAGATTCTTCTTCTAATGCTGCCTGAGATGAAACAGTACACTCCGGTACCATTTAAAAATAACAAACTTTTGATTGAAGTTAAAAAACTAACTATAATACACCACTCTCCTCTTACTACGTCCATCTTAGTTGAGAGTTGCAAGAGAATGACTGGATATGGCAGTGAGGGGAGGAGCTATATAGCAGCTCTGCTGTGGGTGATCCTCTTGCAACTTCCTGTTGGGAAGGAGAATATCCCACAAGTAATGGATGATCCGTGGACTGGATACACTTAACAAGAGAAAAACACAATAATAAACCTTGCATTGCCATAATTAGAATGTAAGGATTCATAACCAATGGTAGTACATCTCACTGATTGCTTTCTTTAGAAAAAAAAAATGTATAGTACAGTGTATAGACAGTGATTGCATTACATTGCAAGAAATCAATACAAAAAATAAATATTTTAAAAAAACATTTAAAACTGTTTATTACAGTTGTACAAATGGATGTTTATGTAAATCAAAAGTAGTCCAGGGTAAACCCCTTAAAAAGCCTCTTTAGTATGCTTATAATTCGGTTAAATCACCCTTAAAGGAACAGTATACACCAATTTTCATATAATTACATGTAATAGTAGACACTACTATAAAGAATAATATGCACAGATACTGATATAAAATTCCACTTAGAAGCTCCCAGTTTAGCTCTGTTGAAAAGTTTAAGTAGAACACCCACTGAAAGTGGTTGTATAGCAAAAACGGCAGACACTCCCTCCTCCCACTTCCTCTGCATATGAAAAGACTCTTTACACAAACAGGAGCAAGCTGGAGTAGGTACAGTATTCATCAGTATACTTCTAAGACTTTGGGGCTTGGTTAGGAATCTGAAATCAGCGCAATGTTATTTACAAATAAACAAAACTATACTTTTTTAAAAAAAAACAGACAAACCTGTATAGGCTATATAAATGGATCATCTACAAAACATTTATGCAAAGAAAAATCTAGTGTATATTCTCCTTTTAAGCATATATTGCAAATTGAAAAAATAGCACCATATACATATATATTAGAGAATGTGAGAGAAATAAATTGTTTAATATAATTACCAAAGAGAAAAAAAGAATGTGAACTGTATTAATATTCAGTTAGTATATTATATCAAATTGAACCCATATTTATTCAACTGGGCTTTCGGTGGTTGATAATTCTAAGGACACAAAACAGTACTGGGTCATCAAAAGCTTCCAGGAAGGATGCCATTGTTATGTTTCATATTAACACATTCATTTTTACTGTAAAAAGCTAATTTGATAGTATTAATATAACACTGGGCTATCTCAGGGGTATGCAATGAATAATAATTGGGTGCAGGCAGCTTGTAAATAAAATATTTATTGTTCTTCACAGGGTTTTTTGATTATGCACATATAATTTTGTTCAAACGTCCTCAATATTATTGACATTTTCTGAGCAATTTAATGACGTTGATATTCAGAGTAATGTATCTGCTTCAGGGTAAACATATAATTATTTACACCCAAATACATATTTAATGTACATGGTTGTAATTGTGCGGAACTTAATAAATATAGTAAAAAAGGAACATATATGAAAGCCGTGGTTTTGATAGATATGTGGAAACAGAAATGAATCAATACCTCAATGCTAGAATACAAGCAAAATGTAAATAATAATATAGTAATTAATGTTTAATATAATTTTAAACCTCATACTTTAATTTACTTAAATATGTGTGTCACTTTAATTGCTCATAACACCCAGAAAAGAATGATGAAGACCAAAGTAGCCACAATGTATAATAGGGTTTGGTTTATGGGGCATATTTATCAAGCTCTGTATGGAGTTTGAGGCCCCGGAAACAGAAGTTATGAAGCAGCGGTCTAAAGACCGCTGCTCCATAACTTGTCCAACTGCTCTGAGGCGGCAGACAGAAATCAACCCGATCGAATATGATCGGGTTGATTGAAACCCCCTGCTAGCGGCCGATTGGCCGTGAATCTGCAGGGGGCGGCATTGCACCAGCAGTTCACAAGAACTGCTGGTGCAATGATAAATGCCGACAGCATATGCTGTCGGCATTTATCGTTCTGCAGCAGACATGATATGCTACATCGTATTATGTCCGCTCGCACATTGTTAAATATACCCCTATGTCTTTTCAGGTGCAGTGGACAAATATTTGATGTGGTATTGTCCCTGTTATTCACATAGCAATACAAATGGTAATACATGGTACAATATGCAGATTATACTGCATTGTGTTTTTAAGGTACCATAAATTTAAAAAAAATTAAAAAATTATTCCCATAAAATTAAAAGCTTACAAAGAAAGCTAAAAAATGAAACGTGCATTTAAATTTTAAACAGAAACAATTTTTTCAATATATTTCCATTATTATTGTTTTTCAGCCGCATACACACATATGCTCTGCGTAACCGTGCACCAGCATTCAAACACCACACTTTCTCAGAGAGTCAGGGGTGGCTTGTATGACACAAATACAATCTTAACTGTAGAACAAATAAAATCTTTACTGAGGCAATACACACCACTGCTAGTTATTTGAACAGGCTGGTGGGCATTTATCGATGTGCGGCGGACATTATCCCCTACAGCAGATCATGTCCGTCCGCACATTGTTAAATCGGCCCCAGAGCATTTAATTTTAAGACACTTTGAAATTCACTTCTATTTTTAAATGTGCTTTGTTGTCTTGGTAACCCTTGTTGAAAAAGAATATGCACATATCCTACACTAGTGGGAGCTGCTGCTAATTAGTGCCTGCACACATTTGTCTTTTGTGATTGGCTGACTAGATTGTAGTAGTTCAATGCTGTTGTTTAATATTCTATGTTCTATCCAAATCATGAAAGAAAATTTGGGGGTTTCCTGTCCCTTTAATTAGTAATTAGTGTTAGACAATCAAATATATGAACCTTACCGTATCAGTGGGGGTGGAGTTGAGTTTTCTAAAAAATACACACTGACCCGCAAAAGGGGGCACAAGCAAGTGACAAGAGGGGACACAGAGAAAATGCATGATGACCACACCCTGTCCAGAGGAGCTAGGAGGCTAAGGTGACCAAACAGACAAGACAGAATAATGGTGTCTATTTACACTGAGCCCCAGTGAAGAATCCTACAATATTGTTAAGTATGAAATAAACCCACATGAAACAGTTTTGTTAATATAATTTATGCTCTTTGCATTTTTATTCAAAGTTTTCTTATTTAATCAGGTGAGTTAATCAATTCTGGTTTATCTTTTTATAGTCACAAATGTTTTTGTTAGGTAATTCCTGTTAAACTGGTCTTATTTGTTGACAGATGCTGGGTCAATCAGGAATCTTGTAATAATATTATAATTTTCTTATGGTTTGGATTATTAGTTTACCTGATTATTGCCAGCCAGCTATACTGAGAATTTAATCAGCATTTGTTTCGGTTTCTCAATTATACACGCAAGCTAATAAACATAAAATAATTTAGTGACTGTTTTCATTAGTTCTAACCTGATAATTATGAAATCATTGTACTGATGTAGCTTATTGATTTGCTTTATTCAAATATTACTTATTATTATCCAATAATTCTTTTAATAAACTATGTTTATTTATTGATCTGGTCTTAGTTTAATGAATAGACATATCAGAACCAAAAGGTTTTAAATGTATTATCCTTTGCAAATGATATAATTCAGTGTTATTAAATTACATGCAATGCCCAACAAAGTTTGTTATCACTATTTTCATATATTGAATTACATTAACCAATAGACACTGTTACGACGGCATAGAATGCACCCTCCTACTATTAGTCAATAAAATATCTGAATGGGGGCGTGCCTAGCATTGTAGACAGTCCCTCTTGATCTAATCCCATCACTGAAATCACGTGATTTAATCGACAATCTCGCAATTTACTTTTTCAAGCAAATGTTTACATTGGAACTTCATTCCGATCTTCAACACTTTCCCCCAGCATGAAGGGGTTAACAGAATTATGTAGAAGTTCCAAAATATTTATTTATGTGCCCTAATATATAATACATTTTTGGCTAGATTACAAGTGAGGAGCAAATGTTTGCTCACAGGTTTTAATGATCTTTTGCACACAGGTTAAATTGTGCTCATATTACAAGTTGAGTGAAATCTCTATCGCTTGAGCGCAATCGTTAATTACGCTAGAATGATTACCACAATCTCAGAGCTGTCGTTAGCTGTTTCGCAAAAATAAAAGCTTCACAAAACACATAAAAAATGCATTACAGTTACACTCATAATAACACCATCTACTAAAAATTATTAAAAGAAAATATTGCACACAAAAGTTATAAGTGCTCAAAGATAGGAGGTCTCAAGTGTTTGGAAAAAAAAGGCAGACAAAGGGATTTAAAATAGAGAAACGTACATATACATGTCTAAAGATGGATATGTATGTACTGTATATATATATATATATATATATATATATATATATATATATATATATATATATATATATATATATATATATATATGTCTATGTGTACATATGTATTTATATGTGTATATTGACCGGGAGACACAGCACTCTCACTTCCTTCAGTCATTCAATGTACCAGGAGAAAGGGGTGAAAACCTTTAAACGTCACATAGTAAAAAAAAGAATTTGCTTTATAAATCCAGAGTGCATTTTTCTTCATATTTCAATATTTATATGTGTATATATGTAATTATAGACATATATACACATATAAACACATAAATACATATGTACACATATATAGACATATATAGAAGTGCATTGGAGCTCTTTGCAGTTAAGTAGATTAAAACATGAAAATACATATTTCTGCAATATTCATATTTAATCAAATATTATTATTATATTGTACATTTCACATTCCAAAGTTCTGCACATAGCAGAATATTTTCTATGCATTTTTAAATAACTATTCCTATATATATCTGTATATAATAATAAATATAATCATCTATATATAGATATATATTGTATCAAAATACCATTAGTATTTATTATTATCAGGTATTTGTAGAGTGCTAACAGATTTCGCAGCACCATAAACATAGGCCGTATACAAGATAAGATTAATCGGGATCAAATGGGTACCATCAGAAATATATATATATATACTATGTATTTTTTTAATAAATAGAACATATTCTACTATGTGCAGATTTTTGGAATGTGAAATATTCATATTTTCATGACGGGTTAGTGCATATGAGAATATGAGTTATGCTTTTTTTGCGCAAGTCGTTTTTTTTTCCCCCCACTTTTTTTTCTCCATTGACTTCTATGGGGAAGAAGTTATCTTTTGCTCGACAGTCTAATTACACTAGAAGTAAGTTTTTTACGTCTATTGGGTTAGTGCTAGTGGGAAAACTTTTTACTTTCAACTCATAATACGAGCACAACCCGACGTGCGTAAAAGGCTTACTTTAAGCGCAATTAGTGCTCTAGAGGACGCGCTAAATAGCACTCCACTTGTAATCTAGGCCTTTGTGGATACTCTACTGAAATAGGAAAGGATTTGCACAGATCTTAGTGTGTTGCACTTTGACAAAAAGAAATCAGGCTCTGAAAAAAGCCGTAGCCGTGAGCAGCCGTCTTCTTTCCTGCATTCGGCAGCTAATAAAACTGCTGAATGCACATGTCTACCCTTAAGAATTCATAGTGAAATAACTATGCAATGGACATAGATTTTTTGTTTGCCGGTTTTTCCTGTAATTTAGATTTTAAAAATAGTAATTTTTCCATAGGAGCCAGAAAGGGTGGAAGCATTTCATGGAAATGAGACCCCTGAAATTCCTGCATGGTGCATTTTGATTCCTTGATATGTAAAGGAGCTCATTTAAATCAATCCTTAAAGGGGCAGTAAACACCTTGTAATTTCAAAAAAATGTGCAGTCTTCCAAAAAATGTACATATTAGAAGAGACTGCAATATATATAAGAACATATAAACACCTGCAATTGATTTTGAATTGTCAGACTCCACCCACCAACTTCCTTAACCAATATGAACTAGAGTCTGGAGATGACAAAAATTGCTACTGTCATTGTGTTAACAAAATCTCCATTATTTGGTATTGGCAGAAAAGATAAGACAACAAACTGAAAAGTAGGGAAATAAATGTGGCAAGGTTAGGTTTGTGAAGTTTGCCATGTGCTCTTTCCGGTTTCAGGACTGGAAAATCCACAAATTGCAGGCTCAAAGTACAGGAAAAGGAGCAAAATAAATAAAGTAAATGATGAAGTTATTTTACTATGCATACTTAAGCATTTTATAATAAAATCTGAAAGTGTTTACTGTTCCTATAATTGACCACAGCAAAGGAGTTAAGATCAGCATTAGTTAAATGGCTTATCAAGAGGCAAGTCCCATTGCAACAATGTTTGTACAATTGTTAAACATGCAATGCTTAATATGCTTCTGAGCCTACCGCACTATACTTTCATGGAAAGAAGCATTTCAACAAAGGGTTCCAAAAGCAAGATGTAAATGTATTACTTCTACAATGCAAAGCTCTCTTTCTTTCTTTCTTTCTTTACAAATAGATCCTTTGCCTTTATAGTGACATTTGGAATAGATGGTTTTGCCCATGGTATCCTTACCTATACTGAAAGTTTATATTTAAAGGTATAGGCTATTGCTATGTAAACACATCCAGCAGAAGAATTTACACTCCCAGTGGGGAGTGGGAGATATACAGTTTTTACATACCCTCTCTTATTGTATAGATACTTGGATAAGAAGGGAAGTATTTGAGTGATAAGATAAGGATGTCTGATATCTCTGCAAGCTTTGCCTAGTTTGATAGATAATGGTTTCAAAAATGAAATCCAGCCATTTAATTTACAAAAAGAATCATAAAGGAGCTATTTCTTATATATAATATACTCTGCAGTTGGTATAAGAACATATTGGAAACACTGTCCCTTTAATTATGACTTTCATGTGCCTTTAAAGACCAGCTGTATACAAACATACACTAGCTTTCAAATAAACATAGTTATAAATTAACCTGTCGTTTTTTTGCAAAAAATATGCTTTACACAAAAATGTTTAATATTCATATTTTATATACGTTTAACCAGTGTTCTTTTACATACATGATAGATTTATTTATTTTTAGCATTCACTACTCTTTGAATTAAAAAAAACAGATGATAAATGATGATATATTTAGCATAGTAAAATGGCATGTGATTTCTTGGATAGTTTTTGTCTGTGCCAAGAGTTTCCTTTCAACAAAAGATTTATGTTTATAATCTCAGTTAATTAGCCTTGACCTCTCTAACAACTTAAACGCACGTGTTAGAACGCTGCATTTTTTTACACTAGGTATGATTACTATAGGTGGAAAGAGGCTTTAGGAACCTTCATTATGAAATTCCTAAAGAGTGAATGGATTACCAAAAGAGCACGTTTGAGAATTAAAGAGATTAAGTGTAGGAAATGAACAGCTTAATTGTCTTCTCAAAATGTGTGACAGTTCTTGGTTTTTGTGTGGCTTTTTTTCTGCAGATATGGTTATTCAATATCATTCTGACCACATGGAACTTCCTAAAAAAGTTATCCCATGAGGCGCTATACTTTAGTACTGGTTCAGTAACAGTCATAAGGGCACAGTTTCATTTTACATACTATTTTTCCAGACTGCGTAATTGTTTTCATAACTTTGCGTATATTATGTTTTGCTAAAACATGCATCTATGGACATTAAAGCAACTAAATACACTTTCACAGGATTACACTTGTACACGTTTGCATACCATCCAAGCCTTCAAACATTGACTACCTAACATCTCACAATCATAGAGCTCAGAACAGTGTGGTTTTTGTGTGACTGGCTATATTTTCTTTCTGATAAATATTTGTGCAGAGCTACCTAGCAATTTTGCATTGAATGTATACAATAGTTATAAAATGAAAGGCACATGGTAATGGAATAGTAAAATATTTTCCTTACATAATTTTTATTAATTCAAAAATATTAAAGGAATACTAAAGTCAAAATTAAACTTTTTTATAATTCAGATAGCGCATGCAATTTAAATATGCTGCATCTTCCGATAATAATTTCAGGCTTGACTAAAACGTAAGCTAAGAAGCAGCGGTCGTAAGACCTCTGCTCCTTAACTGCTCTGCCACATTCTAGGTGGTGGA
Source organism: Bombina bombina (assembly GCF_027579735.1). Classification (NCBI taxonomy): domain Eukaryota; kingdom Metazoa; phylum Chordata; class Amphibia; order Anura; family Bombinatoridae; genus Bombina; species Bombina bombina. The sequence continues at coordinate 1,024,911,821 of NC_069502.1, forward strand.
CTGAAATCTTCCCGATCCGATATGATCAGGATGATTGACACCCCCTGCTAGCGGCCGATTGGCCACCGATGAGCAGGAGGCTGCATTGCACAAGCATTTCACTAGAAATGCTTGTGCAATGATAAATGCCGACACCGTATGCTGCCGGCATTTTGCAAGGTTGAGCGGAGAGCGGACATGATTTGCTACAGCGAATCATGTCTGCTCAACCTTTAATAAATCTACCCCTAATAATGAGCTAGCCTGAAATGCTAGTTAAGTAGCTTCAGTCTTAACACCACAGCTACTTAGCCTCTCAGCTACTAAAAGGGTGGCAGAGTGAAATCCTCCTGATCAGATTAGGATGATTTACAATGGTTTGTGCAATGTTTAATGCTGGGAGCATATACTGCCCGCTTGCGCAAAGCCGGGTGGACCAGTTCACAGAAGCGAACCTTGTCCGCCAGACCATTAATAAATGGGGTCCAATATACTGTATGTATATGTGTTTGTTATTGGCTAATTATTATCACACGATACGGGTGGTGAAAATGGCAGTATTTTCAAAATTTGTGAGAAAAAGATCTACTACTGAATTGAAATTCAGAGTAGAGGTTATTGCATTGTTTTTGTATTATGCATTTTTTATTATGCCGTTTTACTGTATTTAATGGTCTTTTAAACGTTTCTGCAAAGGGATAAAACACATTGGACTATTTTACAAGTGGCACGCTAATGATAGTGCGGGATGCGATAGCAATATTGCTGGACCGTGCTAACATTACTGTGCAACTTCATCATACTATTCCATGATAAATCCCATTTTAGCAGAGAAGGGTTAGCATGGCTGACATCACTCTGGTGCAACCTATACTTTCAATGAATATTGCGACTGTGCTAATTAGTGCTTGTATTACAAGTTGAAAGTTATTGTATTGCGCTCGAGCCAAAGCCGAAACTGTTGTAGGATATTTACTGCGACTTGAGACCTGAAGTGTAAGGGTGAAATTTTTTTTTACAAAACAACTCCAAGCATATTAAAATAAACTATTACACTCATATATGCACTCTATAATAAAAAATAACAAATTAATATTAATATATGTCTGCATATGTGTATATAGGTGTATTTCTCTGTTTATATGTGTAAATATACATGCAAACACATAGATATATTCAAATATATACATATAAACATAAAAAAACACATATATGCACAATTTTGCACCCTTACCAGTCAAATACCTTGAAACATGCAATATAATTTTTATCAATTTTTTATATGGTTTAATGTGTTTTGAATAAAAAAATATTTAAGTCCTATTTTCTTCACATAGAAAAAAATGTTCTTTTTATTGTTAAATAGGTATTTAATATATATATATGTGCGTGTATATACTAAATATATATATATATATATGTACATATTCATGTAGATAAATAGGTATTGATATAAATTTTACAAAAAATAATTATATATATTTAAAAAAATCTTGTATGTGAAGAACATAGGAATGTAAAGTATTCAGAACACACCTTCGGCAGTTGATCAAGCGCAGTGTTGGATTAGTGCACAAATGATACCTAAGAGGTTTTTTCTTCCAGCATGCTCCATAGAAATTATATGGGGGGAAGTTAGCATGGTTGCAATATCTGGAGTCCTGAAGTTTGTGCGCCTGAGTCTTTTGCTCAAGAGCTAACTTTTTACTTTCTACTTGTAATACCAGCACTAATGCGGCCGTGCTAACTTTGAGCGCAGCTAGTGCCAGATTACAAGTGGAGCACAAACATTTGCACGCAGGTTAAATTGCGCTCGTATTACGAGTTAAAAATAAAGGTGATTGCTTAAGCGCAATTCAACTAAACGCTTGTCAGATTAGCGCTTACTCAGAGCTGTAGTTAACTTTTTAGAGAAACAAAAAAGTGTCACAATCAAAATTGCACACAAAAGTTATAAAGGCTCAAAGACATTAGATCTCAGGTTGTTAAAAAAAAAAAGGCAGGCAAAGGACTTTAACATTGAGATACGTACATCTAAAGATGTATATATATATATATATATATATATATATATATATATATATATATATATATATATAGCTATATGCTATATACAGTTGCATCACTAGGGTTGGTGTCACCCGGTGCGGTAAGTTATGGTGTCACCCCCCCACCCCCCAGAAAGCAGACACACACAAACACAGGCACACACACATACAAACACTCAGACACACACACACTTAAAACACACTCAGATGCACACACAAACACTCAGAAACACACTTAGACACACACACAAAAAAACACACACACACACAAAAACACTCAGACACACACACAAACACTTAGACATACACAAAAAAACACTCAGACACACAAAAACACTCAGGCACACACACAGAAACACTCAGACACACACACAGAAACACTCAGACACACACACACATACAAAATATGTAAACTGCACTGCATTAATTATAAAGCTCATGCCTAGAGCTGCTCCCTGGCTCAGCAGAGCATCAAATGAAAGATAAACAGTGCACTCTAAAAATAAATCACTAAAGAAAAGGTTTAGGTGCGTAAACTAAGAAAATTCTGCTCTTTGACTCTGTTCCAAGTCTGTCGGTGCACAGCCCCAGGCCACGTGCCTACCGCTTCTTATGGCCAATCACCTCTGCACTCTGCCGACCCCAAGACCCCTGTCCGTCCTCCCCTCCTACCTCTTCAGTGTGCACTTAGTGTACCATAACCGTACCGGTCTGGTGGGCATCATACATGGTTCCTTCACTTTAGAGACAGTGTCAGACAGTTATGCGGTCAGGTGCCAGGCATCCCCCTCATGATTTCCCGGTTCCCATTTAGGGAGACAGCACAGCAGTGAGTGACTCCACTGCTCCACACGTCACTGAGCAGTGAGCACAGATAGGCAGGCAGGTTTAGGCTAGCAGCACAACTTTCCAAGCCCCACGGCATGCCCACAACATTCATAGTGAATTTGGACAGGGGAGGAGAAAGTACAAACAAGCAAAAGCAGCCAGGAAAACTATTTGTGGAAATTGCAGCGCTGGCTCAAGGGGCAAAAAAATTAAGTGTGTCTACATTTTCCCCAGTCCCCCTAATGTTAACAAATGTTGGCCCCTCTAATAAAAAAATCTATGCATTTCTACATTGTATTTCTTAGAATTTCAATAAAATTTAAAAAAAAAAAGAATTTTTTTTTGTGGTGTCACCCACACACCCCTAGTGACGCCACTGGCTATATATGTATTTTTATATGTATCTACAGACATATATACTATATTTCCCTCGTAAATAAATGGAGCCTATTGCCCCTGTTAAGTATCTCGTATCACAGACTTTTCTCGCTATTTCAAAGCTAACAAAGTTGCTTTGATTTTTCTTATTTTTTTTTTTTTTTTAAATTAAAGTGTTCTTTTGCGTATTTGTTAGACTAGACTGTTTTATTAAGGGTGTTGTTTTCCTATTTTAATTAGTTTGTTCTGAAACATTTTGAAGGCATTTTCATGATCCTGTATACTTTGGGCAGCTCAATCTATGAAAGGTCACTTGCAACTCGCGGAAGTTTTTCATGTTGTAATGTTGAGGGGAGTTTTTTCCCCTCAAGCTAATACTTTCGCCAACACGTTTTATTAAATCTAATCCATTGTCATAAGAAAAGTGTAATTGGTTTAAAAAAACGGTTTATTTATTTATTTTTTTACTTTTAGTCTGAATAAACTGATTTTTCAGAAAAAAAAATAGTTTTGTTGGCTAGGGGATGGAGTATACTCATGGTCCGTAGTCTCCTGGGGATACTTAGTAGAAAGTGTCTTTCTCTTTACCCCAAAACATTCAAATAAAGCTTTAGAAATGCTAAAGTACATCTAACTGAGTTATATATGTGAATAGAGGTCCTGTAGGAGGGAGGGATGGATTTTAAAGTTTTCAGATAATACTTTACCCTGCTCTTGAGCAACCTTCTGCATTGTGAAATTTGAATGAAATTACAATTTTTAATAAAAATTACTCCAGAGAGTATTGACAAATCCTGAAGTTTCTCTTCAGTAGGTTTACCCATTGCACAGGGTGAGAGGGGCACCAGCCACAGGCCCCATGGTTTTTGGGGGTCATGAAATGTCATCTGGGGTGAGGGTATAAAAAGGTGCAATGCCTATCCTCTGTTTAGATTATGAAGAAGGGTTTTAATATCAAGAGGTGTAAGGTATATTATAAATCCTTATACAGAACACACTGAATTTTGTTACAGAGGTGAGCAATACATGGGAGAGGGAGTATAGGTGAGGGGAATAAGGGGGCTGAGCTGAGGGGGTCCCACAAATATGTCTTGACTAGGGCCCCATAAATGCTAAGGTTGGCCTCACATGACTGTAAGCCTTCAAGACAGGACCACCAACAGATTGGAGGTTAGGTTGCATCTCTGGAGTGTAAAGTTTTACAGCTGTAGATTGTTCCTATGTAAAGTGTCAATGGCGACATTTATTGACTGTGACATCTTCCTAAATAATGGCAATGATGCTGATCCACTACAACACAATTTGTTAAAAGAAAAAAAGAAAAATAATACATAAAGTGAATTTACTAAATAAAAAAAGCAAACACTGAACACCACGAGCAACATAGATACCAAACAACTATAAGCACTTTTTATTTTATCTCCCCCAAGCATGGGCCTATTAAATGTATTGTTAAACAAAACACAGTCCAGCATCTCTATGAGAAAGGATGCACAACTCTTAGGACCCCCGCACTGGCCCCAAAACACACATAAATCATCAAAAAGAGACACAATATCCAAAGACATGCAAAATATTATATTGTATAATGTTTGCATGCATGATTAAGGGCTGTGTCCCGAAATGTTGCATGGCTCTGCTTCTTGTTGACTAAATATGCACTGAATTTAGCTGAAGTTTTGGAAGGGTCATCCCTATACCTGTTTCACACTAAAAACTAACCACACTCCTGCTTCAAACTAAAAAGTTAGCACTAATATTGCACAGGCAATATCTGCTTTTTCTTACCTGCCCTGTCTTTATTGTTATTGTACTTTTACTGTTACATGCCGAAACATCATAACTGAATTAAAAACTAATTACATTAATGTTACAGTTGAGTGGTATTTGAAATTATATCCTATTCTACTCATTAAAGGGATAGTCTAGTCAAAATTAAACATTCATGATTCAGATAGAGCATGCAATTTTAAGTAACTTTCTAATTTACTACTATTATCAATTTTTCTTCGTTCTCTTGGTATCTTTATTTAAATGTAAGCTTAGGAGCCGGACCATTTTTGGTTCAGCACCTGGGTAGCGCTTGCTAATAGGTGGCTTCATTTAGACACCAATCATAAAGTGCTACCCAGGTACTGAACCAAAAATGGGCTGGCTCCTATGCTTATATTCCTGTTTTTTCAAATAAAGATACCAAGAGAACAAAGAAAAATTGATAATAGGAGTAAATTAGAAAGTTGCTTAAAATTGCATGCTCTATCTGAATCATGAAAGTTTAATTTTGACTAGACTATTCCTTTTAAAGGACAAAAAAAAATCAAAAGTAATTCTTCATAAAATATTTATTTATGGAAAGAATAAACCAACCCTGCAACATTCTATGTAGTAACTTCTTGATTGGTTCATTTATATCTCATTCATATTTTTTAACTGGCACAGTCAATGAAACAAGACCATGGGGCATATTTATCAAGCTCCGTATGGAGCTTGATGCCCTGTGTTTCTGGCGGGCCTGCAGGCTCGTCAGAAACAGCAGTTATGAAGCAGCGGTCACAAAGATCGCTGCTCCATAACCTGCCCGCCTGCTCTGAGTGGGCAGACAGACATCGCCGGAAATCAACCCGATCGAGTACGATCGGGTTGATTGACACCCCCCTGCTGGCGGCCTATTGGCCGCGAGTCTGCAGGGGGCGGCGTTGCACCAGCAGCTCTTGTGAGCTTCTGGTGCAATGCTGAATACGGCGAGCGTATTGCTCGCCGTATTCAGCGAGGTCTGTCGGACCTGATCCGCACTGTCGGATCAGGTCCAACAGACCTTGATAAATAGAGGCCCATATCTCAGCTGTACTGCATTACATTTTATGTTGACAAAATCACATTTTAATTGCTTTTAAAACTTGTATTTTTATGTATAAAAATTATTTCAATATACATAAAAAAATAAGTCCCTTTAAATGCACAGACTGGGTACTTTAAAATATCTTATCTTGCTTTATCATTCACAACAAAATACCTATAAGAACAAAAAAATAAAAAGTTAGTTCTAAACCCACCCAGAGAATATTGTACGATAATGGTAGAGAAATATTTCTTCCATTAACCCCTTGACCCCTTTGCTTAATGGCTTCTTGTTCTGAATGGATCAACAAACATGACTCTAAGAAAGTTCCCTAACCACTGGAAACCTTAGGAGGGAGGTTTTTGCCATTACATGAAAATGTTTCCTTATACCAAAGTCCTGATACTTAATACATTTAATCTAACATCCAGCCAGTCTACACATTCCATATGATGGATTTTGCTAAAATACCTCCAACCACACAAAAGCACTGGAGTTACAAGTATGTTTCTTAACCGTCCTAATATGGAATAGATCTTGCCAAGTGTATAGTTGTTTCAACTGTATTCCTTAAAGGGACTGTAGCACCTCTTAAATAAGTAAATAGTGGTTAAAAATGCTTTCAGTTGTATTATTTTAAGAATTTCAGTTAAAAAGATCTGCTATGTGAGTGCACATGTAATTAGCAACACCATACATCTCAAATAGGAAACTTAGCATTACACATGAGGAGAAACATACTAAAGTAGACCACTAGCAGGGGCTGTCAATCATCCCGATAGTATCGTATCAGGATGATTTCAGTCTGCCACCTATAACTCATGAGAGCGCGCTTCCTTATGCTCCTATGGGAGCCTCGTTCTGATGCCATCATACACGGCATCAGAACTCACGCAGTGCAGGGCGTAAGTAGCACAGCGATGGGAAGCAGTGTTAAATATATATGTACTGTATATGATTATATACATATATATTTATGTGTTACTTTATGTATAGGGCGCAATGTAAAGGCACTTTTCTAATACCCCACTCCCACCAACTTTAGACCAAAAATACTGATGATATCTTTATTTTTTAATAAAATACACTAGACAGTATTTTGGGGGCATTTGGGGCATAGTAATAAAATTAACCAGAGGTCTGACTCATTTGCGGGCGCACAATAATTTAGCACTCCACTTGTAATCCAGCCCAAATGTTGCAGCCCCATTGAACCACCATTGACAAGAGGGCTACATTGTGACCCCCTAGCCTTGGTTAGACAAATCTGTTGTAGCATTTCTGTGCATATGTGGCCCTTTATAACATCTCCATTCTAAATCCTCTGTAACTATTTTCATGTTATAGAGAACAGAGCTAGATAACAACATTAGTACTGCAGGGACAGTGTGTTTAATGAAACAAAGAATTACATGCAGCACAGAATCAGTGTTTAAAATATTATCCTTCACTGTGTCAAATGAGGACATAGAGACAAACAACTTAATCACAGGTTGATGCATACTGAGCAAAAAAACAGCATTGTGTTTGCTTCAAGGTGTCAAAGATCATAATACAAAATATGTATTATTAAAGCAGGGACGTGGGACGCATGCTAAATGGACATTATTCTTTCTTAATCTTTCACTTTTAGTAAATGCAATAATCTCCTATTGAAATATAAAATGTGAGTTCTAATTGACATATTTATGTTGCTCACACAATCTGTATGTGTATTAAATAGAACTAAACAGTGCCTTGCACTCTATTGCAGACAGATTAACTCTTTAACAATCAGTGAGGATTGCAGAGAGTTTTGCAATTCGCTGCAGTTCTTTTCTGCCACTAAAGTCCTGAATACATTTCTTTTGCAATGCTGTGCTTAAAGGGACATTAAACTCATAGCATATCAGCAATTAAAGGGAAATAAAACCCAACATTTTTCTTTTGTGATTCAAACAGAACATATAATACCTAGGTGTCTGGAGCACTTCATGGCAGGAAATAGTGCTGCCATCTTGTACTATATGGATAACATTCTTGCAAAATTGCTGCCATACAGTGCTCCGGACGTGCACACTCCTGAGCCTACAATCCCTGTTTTTCAAATGCCAAGAGAATTAAGAAAATGTGATAATAGAAGTAAAATAGAAAGTTTTATTATCTGAATTTGCATAGCAAAATTAGCCCAAAATTAAATTGCGTTAAAGGGATAGTAAAGTCCAAATTAAACTTTCATTATTCAGACATGGCATATCATTTTAAACAACTTTCTAATTTACTTTTAGCATCAAATTTGCTTTGTTCTCTTGTTATTCTTAGTTGAAGGATAATACTAGGTAGGTTCACATGCTAATTTCTAAGCCCTTGAAGGCCGCCTCTAATTTTAATACATTTGACAGTTTTCACAGCTAGAGGGCGTTAGTTCACGTGTTTCACAAAGATAACACGGTGCTCATGCACGTGAAGTTATTTAAGAGTCAGCACTAATTGCCTGAAATACAAGTCTGTCAAAAGATCTGAGATAAGGAGGCAGTCAGCAGAAGCTTAGATTGAAGGTAATTAGAGAGGGAAAAAGTATATTTCTATAACAATGTTGGTTATGCAAAACTGAAGAATGGTAAATAAAGGGATTATCTATCTTTTTTTAAAATAACATTTTTGGTATTTACTATGCCTTTAAAGCAAGCACAGTTAGTGTATACTCTCCTAGAAATATTTGTAAGAGTCCGTTTAATTTTTCCTGGTCTCTTTTACTGTGGCCAATTTGGGAGAGATGCAAATGAGCTTGCAATCTGAGTTAACCAATCACTGTGTAGAAGATTGAAAGCTCAAGTAAATTTCTTTATACTTAAATATGACAATCTGCAAGGAAGTGGAATGAGCTTACTTTTCAGAGGTATTTTACATCAAAAGCAGGCAAATAAATTATATATATAAAATTTATATATTTTATATATTATAATGTTTTACAGGGAGATTAAATGTCGAATTTATCATACATACTGTCCATATCTATTAAAAATTCATTAGATGCCCCTTTAAGTAGAAGGTTTAGAATATTTTATATCAAATTGGCATAAGAGGGAAAAGTTTGGCTAATCAGCTATCCTTCTAGACTATATTCAATAGATAATGATTGGCCTTTTTGTTTTACATGTAGAAGATTAATAAACTTCTGACACCTTGGCATTGTAATAGATTAATATCAGCATTAAATGATGGTCTGGCAGTGTCGAGGCTTTGTAAGATAAATGTTCACTTCTTGTGTGTGGCTTCCTGTTTCAAAATCAATATGATCTACTGGGAGCATCCATTGATTGAGTTGTTCTCATTAGGCATTTCATTTATCAGCTAAGAAGATAAAAAAGAAAACAAAGGCTGGAATTAACGTTAAGTAGAGGATTTGTAATATGATGATAGGAAAAGAACTTAAAACCACCTGGAGAATTTAAATACAACTGTTCAATATGTCAACGCAGACAGTTAACACAGGCTACAAAAACCCAAGATCTAATGATGTAAAGACACAGAGATAATTGCCAGGTGCAAAAAAGAAAAATGCTTGAATGTGCGCTGCCATAAATTGACAATAAAATTCATTCTAAGCCTATAAAATGTACATAAGAATCATCAAAACATGAGCATGAAGTGTCTGTGTGATAGCCTGACCAAGACATTATCCTTTTTTATTATTATTTTTTTAAACATACTTTAAAATCCATGCTGGAAGGGAAGTCAGAGAAAAATCAAATTTCTAGAGTTCCCTACTGGGGCCCCACTAGCCAAATCTTTTTCACATCCAGCAAACATCAAAGGTCCTTCTAAACAATGAGAGGAGGCATTTAAAATATTCTAACTGAATTCTGAATAGCTACTTTTGACAGTGATTATTAGGCATCCTGCAATCACAAAATGTTATCAATGATTTTAAAGAACATATGAATTTTTCATATATTGCTGAAAATCTTTTTTTTTTTTTTTCCTTTTCATATTATAAAGAAATCAATAGTCTCAGGTGAGTACCTTTATGTTTTTTTCATAATGATTTAAGGAACTAATCAAAATGCATTTGTGGTTTTTTTTTCTTTCTTTTTGCTGAACCTGTGGTTCTACATCCAAAAAATAAATACAAAATAAGACAGATAATATCTGAGAAAATTAAAAGCACAAGTTAATGATTTGAGGAAAAAGGAAAACGCTGTGTATGTTGCAGATCAGTCCTAGATTGAATCAAAAAATAGGCCCAGACACTTTAATGCAAAACAGCCCCCCCCCCCCGCCCCTTTCCCCAATTTGTTATTTAAATTATTTATAATGACATCTTTAAGAAGTTGCCCAAATAAAATGTTTAGCTTGCAAGAAATCACCAGAGAGGCCAAAGTTTAATAAAATAAATAAATAAATAATATATATACAAGTTATTGTGGGGATCATATCTTTCAGCTATCTATCTATCTATCTATCTATCTATCTATCTATCTATCTATCTATCTATCTATCTATCCACCTTTTCTACTAGAAAGACAGATACACACACATATATATATATATATATATACAAAGCTAATTGGCTAGATTATGAGTTTTGCGTTATTAAGGGGTTCGGTACTAACTTGCACGTTATTGTCACCGCTCACTTTCCTACAGCGCTGGTATTACAGGTTTTCAGAAACCCGGCATTAAAAGGCAAGAAGGGAGCATAGAGCAAAATTGTGCTCCATACCGCACTCCAATACGAGCGCTTCTTAAGTCAGCGGTGAGCTGGTTGTACGTGCTTGTGCACGATTTTCCCATAGACATCAATGGGGAGAGCGGCTGAGAAAAAGTCTATCACCTGCAAAAAAGCAGCGTAAATCTCAGTAACGCAGCCCCATTGATTCCTATGGGGAAACTAAAGTTATGTTTACACCTAACACCCTAACATGAACCCAGAGTCTAAACACCCCTAATCTTACACTTATTAACCCCTAATCTGCTGGCCCCGATATCGCCAACACCTACATTATTATTATTAACCCCTAATCTGCCACTCCGGACATCGCCGCAACTATAATAAACATATTAACCCCTAAACTGCCGCACTCCCGCATCGCAAATACTAGTTAAATATTATTAACCCCTAATCTGCCGCACCTAACATCGCCGCCACTATACTAAAGTTATTAACCCCTAACCCTAAGTCTAACCCTAACCCCCCCAACAAATATAATTAAAATAAATCTAAATAAAACTTACTATTAATAACTAAATAATTCCTATTTAAAACTAAATACTTACCTGTAAAATAAACCCTAAGCTAGCTACAATATAGCTAATAGTTACATTGTAGCTAGCTTAGGGTTTATTTTTATTTTATAGGCAAGTTTGTATTTATTTTAACTAGGTAGAAATGTTACTAAATAGTTATTAACTATTTACTAACTACCTAGCTAAAATAAATACAATTTTAACTGTAAAATAAAACCTAACTTGCCTTACAATAAAACCTAACCTAACACTAAAATTAAATAAATTCCCTAAATTAAATACAATTAACTAATTTCAATACAATTAGCTAAATTACAACAAAAAAACACTAAATTACAGAAAATAAAAAACAAATTACAAGATCTTTAAACTAATTACACCTAATCTAATAGCCCTATCAAAATAAAAAAAAGCCCACCCAAAATAAAAAAAAACCCTAGCCTAAACTAAACTACCAATAGCCCTTAAAAGGGCCTTTTGCGGGGCATTGCCCCAAGGTAATCAGCTCTTTTACCAGTCAAAAAAATTACAAACAACCACCCCAACAGTAAAACCCACCACCCACACAACCAATCCCCCAAATAAAACCCTAACTAAAAAAACCTAAGCTCCCCATTGCCCTGAAAAGGGCATTTGGATGGGCATTGCCCTTAAAAGGGCATTTAGCTCTATTGCAGCCCAAACCCCTAATCTAAAAATAAAACCCACCCAATACACCCTTAAAAAATCCTAACACTAACCCCGAAGATCAACTTACAGTTTTGAAGAGCCGACATCCATCCTCAACAAAGCCGGGAGAAGTCTTCAACCAAGTGGCAAGATGGCCAGCAGAAGTGGTCCTCCAGATGGGCAGAAGTCTTCACCCAGACGTCATCTTCTATCTTCATCCTTCTGACGCTCCATCTTAAAGACATCCGGCGCGGAGCATCCTCTTCAATCGACGGCTTCTTCTACAATAAAGGTTCCTTTAAATGACGTCATCCAAGATGGCGTCCCTTAGATTCCGATTGGCTGATAGAATTCTATCAGCCAATCAGAATTATGGTTGAAAAAATACTATTGGCTGATGCAATCAGCCAATAGGATTGAACTTCAATCCTATTGGCTGATCCAATCAGCCAATAGGATTGAGCTCACATTCTATTGGCTGTTCCAATCTTGGATTACGTCATTTAAAGGAACCTTCATTGTAGAAGAAGCCGTCGATTGAAGAGGATGCTCCGCACCGGATGTCTTGAAGATGAAGATGGAGCCGCTCCACTTCGGAAGGATGAAGATAAAAGATGCGAAGATGGGTGAAGACTTCTGCCCGTCTGGAGGACCTCTTCTGCTGGCTTCATTGAGGACATCTTGCCGCTTGGATGAAGACTTCTCCCGGCTTTGTTGAGGATGGATGTCGGTTCTTCAAAACTGTAAGTGTATCTTCGGGGGTTAGTGTTAGGATTTTGTAAGGATGTATTGGGCGGGTTTTATATTTAGATTAGGGGTTTGGGCTGCAATAGAGCTAAATGCCCTTTTAAGGGCAATGCCCATCCAAATGCCCTTTTCAGGGCAATGGGCAGCTTAGGTTTTTTAGTTAGGGTTTTATTTGGGGGGTTGGTTGTGTGGGTGGTGGGTTTTACTGTTGGGGTGGTTGTTTGTATTTTATTTGACATGTAAAAGAGCTGATTTCTTTGGGGCAATGCCCCGCAAAAGGCCCTTTTAAGGGCCATTGGTAGCTTAGTTTAGGCTAGGTTTTTTTTTATTTTGGGGGGGCTTTTTTATTTTGATAGGGCTATTAGATTAGGTGTAATTAGTTTAAAGATCTTGTAATTTGTTTTTAATTTTCTGTAATTTAGTGTTTGTTTGTTTTTTTGTAATTTAGCTAATTGTATTGAATTTAGTTAATTGTATTTAATTTAGGGAATTTATTTAATTGTAGGGTAAGGTTAGGTGTTAGTGTAAGACAGGTTAGGTTTTATTTTACAGGTAAATTTGTATTTATTTTAGGTAGTTAGTAAATAGTTAATAACTATTTAGTAACTATTCTACCTAGTTACAATAAATACAAACTTGCCTGTGAAATAAAAATAAACCCTAAGATAGCTACAATGTAATTATTAGTTATATTGTAGTTAGCTTAGGGTTTATTTTATAGGAAAGTATTTAGTTTTAAATAGGAATTATTTAGGTAATGATAGTAATTTTTATTTAGATTTATTTTAATTATATTTAAGTTAAGGGGTGTTAGGGTTAGGGTTAGATTTAGGGGTTAATAAATTTAGTATAGTGGCGGAGACATTGGGGGTGACAGATTAGGGGTTAATAAATGTAGGTAGCTGGCAGCGATGTTAGGGGCAGCAGATTAGGGGTTAATAATATTTAACTAGTGTTTGCAAGGTGGGAGTGTGGCGGTTTAGGGGTTAATATGTTTATTCTAGTGGCGGCGATGTCGGGAGTGGCAGATTAGGGGTTAATCATTTTCTTTTAGTGTTTGCGATGAGGGAGGGCCTCGGTTTAGGGGTTAACAGGTAGTTTATGGGTGTTAGTGTACTTTTTAGCACTTTAGTTATGAGTTTTATGCTACAGCTTTGTAGTGTAAAACTCATAATTACTGACTTTAGAATGCAGTACGAATGCGGTAAATTGATTTGCGGTAAGGCCAAAAAAGTGTGCGGTGCCCCTAAATCTGCAAGACTTGTAATACCAGCAGTAGTAAAAAAGCAGCATTATAACCTGATAATGCTGCTTTTTCACTATAACGCAAGACTCGTAATCTAGCTGTATGTTAATAATTTTGTTTTGAAATTTTCCATATATAGGTTTTGCACTCTGGCTTATAGGGGGCTAACTGCCTGTGTCGCTGAAAGCTGTGCAACTGTCTGTGAGTGCTGGTGAGCACCCAGGGCTGTGAGTTTTGAAGGGTCATAGGATGTGTACCCAGTTCAGTTTAAGAGTGCTGTCCATTTCCGTTGATGGTGAAAGACTGTTACTTGTAAAAAAGGACACCCAGGCACCCACTGCCAATCACTCCTGCAGCCTGTCTGCTCCAGAGTTAAGACACGCACTCTGCAGCTGGCGGCCCCACCCCTGGCTAAAAACTGCAGCTGCAAGTCCTACCTTGAGGGAGCGAGGTTCAAACTTTCACTTAGAGTGGTAGATCTGATTATGCAAAATGTTATTACATTATTACAGCTCAAAACAGTCCCATATTTTGTGTAATTATCGCAGCTTGGTTGTGTTGTCATGCTGCCACATCCCATTGCTTTTCTTAACCTTTTTATGTCCCCTAATATTCTAAAAAAAAGCTGACTAGAAAATCTCTATGTAAAAAAAATATATATTTTACTTTGAAATGAACACAGTAACCACTGTAAAGGGACTTTAAACAGCCAATCAGGATGCTAGTCCCGGGACTTACAAGGGAGTGTGCATCTTTAATGTGCAAGCACAGTCACCTTATTACCTTTCTAATTTTAAGGAAGTTTACTATGATATCTCACAATATTTTAGTGAATTCCCAAGATCACAGTAAAGAAAAGTGTGACCTTAGCACTGATGAAGCTGACCGGCTGCTATTTTTACCACCATGTAGATGCCAAAAAAAAGAATAGCTTTGGATCACCATACTTCCAACATTTGTGGCTGAGTATTATGGACTCATGAGTTTGAGGGTTTAATGTCAATGTTTTGAGCGTAGGGCTGTATTGTTCATCGTTCATATTTCATTGACACATAATGCATCATGGGCATTAAAAATCACAATACAATAAATATCAAGACGCCATTTATGAAGTCTTCACCTCTCCGCCAGCTCAAGGCTTGTGGAGTTTAATCAATCCAGATAAAATTTTTGACAAGCCCTGCTCTCTCACAATTACCTGCATGAGAGCAGGCCAGGGCTGCACAAGCAAATGTAGGCAACAAATGCTGCTCGTTCACCATAATGCCCAGTTGACAAGGTTCCTGGAAATTAACCTTGTCTGCCCAAGCTTTAATAAATGGGGCCCTATGTTTCTTATGAAATTTGTTAGAACTTTAAAGTGTGGCAACAGTATATAAGGAAAAATACATTTTATTGGATTTCAATCAAATACGGATGGCCTAAAGCCTATGTTTTTTGGGGGTTTTCTAGAGATATTTACAGCTGTGGACTGCAATTAACTACACAGCAGCAACAATTTCCACTATTGACTTTCCATCATGAGAGTTCAGCTGAAACTGACAGGCAATAAATTGATAGGAATTACTCTAAAATTAAATTTTGCAAGTCCAAAATTAAATTTTGTTCTTCAGAACACAGATGTTTTGCTTGTTAGTAAGAAATGGACACAGAGTACGTTATAACCTGTTCAATGTTTTATTTCCTTTATCAGATTTAAATGTTTACCTAGATTCAGATTTTTATTTTTATTTTTTATCAATAAGACAAAGTAGACTACATCTATTATAACTATACACTATTATTAGGTGAGGTATTATAAAGTAAAACATGTCTTAAAAAATTCTCAGAACGACAATAATTTTACAAACCAGTATTTGACTATAAGCACATAAGACTTGACAAAACATGATAAACTGTATCTGCACATTATCAACAAGATGTGTAATATGAAATACTATCTACTTGGTTGTTTTTCAGTTGTAAAATAACACTAAAGACTTTATTTACAAAGCAGCGATTGACTGTGATTTTACAGGCCATGGTCACACATAAGCAACGGGTGATGCAGCAGAAGCAAATACTTGTGCAATAGCACATATGAGCAGTGGACGTACAGTGCCCACTGCCCATTTGCCACAAAGGTGGGTGGGCAGGTTCCCAAGTCATGAACCTTGTCAACCTGCTGCTTCATGCATGTGGCCCTAAGACCTAGTTTCCATTGCTGTGCTTAACTATGTAAATTAGTGGTAATAATAAGTATCTTCATTAAAGTCTATTGTGATGTTTTTATGTTACACCATTTTACACGCTAAAAGTACGCCAAAGTTAATATCAATATCACAGGAACATGCTAAGATAAGTGCTCAATCTAGTATCAAAAGTCCATGGTAAAACCAGAGAATATTAAGCCGACATCCCTTTAGCGCGCCCTATAGCGCGGCCCTGGTAAATATCGCTCATGTTACAAGTTAAAACAGCATTTAAAACTTTAGCGTGGCTTGAGACCTGGGCCTATATTTATCAAAGTCTGGCGGACCTGATCCGACAGTGCGGATCAGGTCTGCCAGACCTTGCTGAATACGGACAGCAATACACTGCTGGTGCAACGCTGCCCCCTGCAGAATCACAGTCAATGGGCCCCCAGCAGGGGGTGTCAATCAACCCGATCGTACTCGATCGGGTTGAATTGCGGCGATGTCTGTCCGCCTGCTCAGAGCAGGCAGACAGGTTATGGAGCAGCGGTCTTTAGACCGCTGCTTCATAACTGGTGTTTCTGGCGAGCCTGCAGGCTCGCCATAAACACGGGGCATCAAGCTCCATTCGGAGCTTGATAGATAGGCCCCCTGAAGTAAAGTATATATATATATTAAATGTAAAATATATATTATTATTGAAATGATTGTATAAAAAAATCCCATATTTTCCATTCCATTGAGTACCATTAAATCCATTGTTAATAAATGGAAAGAATATATCACAACTATGACTCTGCTTGGAGAAGGTTGTCCACAAAATATTAGTTACCAGTTAAGGAGGACATTAGTTTTAGAAGCAACCAAGAAGTCTGTGGTACCTTCGAAGGAGTTGAACACCCACAGATCAACCTTAAGAAATTGTCTTTGGGACAGCAGTAAACTGGACATTTCACTAGTTTTTCAAATGACATGTGGCAGGTAAAATAAACTTGTGGAAAAGGATTCTATGGTCTGATGAGACACACATTGACCATTTTGGCCAAAGTGCAAAATGCTATGTGACAGGCAAACATTGCTTATTAGCCAGAAAGCACAACTGTTATTTTAGCATTGTGTTTTAGGCAAGCTTTTCATTGGTAAGACCTGAGAAATGGGTTGTAATTGAGAGTAAGATGGATGCAGCCAAATATAAGGCAATTCTAGAGGAAAAACTGAGCACTGGTGACTGGGGTGGAAGTTCACCTTCATGAAAGATAGTGATCCTAAACACACAACTAAAGATACAACGGAATGGTTTCAATCCACAAACCTCTGAAAATAGCACAGTCAAAGCCCAGATGTAAATTCAGTTGAAAATCTGTGACATGAATTACTGCACACTAATGGTCAACACATCTCTAAAAGACTAAAAGACAGAGGTGTGTACTGTTTGCAATTAACAAATGACTTTTATATTAACTTTTGTGTCAGAGTAAACACTACAAATTGGGGGGGGGGCTGGGGGTGAATAAATATGCAAGACACATGGTTCTGGGCTTTCATTCATTTAGATGTTTCTCACAGAAATTACACTTATTGCAAGTCTGTATCAGTCTGGGTACCAAAAGGTGTACATGCATGTATGTTGTATATATGTGTCCATTCCATTCCCCATATAACAGATCCTCTTTGTGTCCATCAATATAGAAGATGTATATTTTGACTGTGATCATCTGCCTCTTATAGGGACATAAAAAAACTTGAGTTACGACTTCATGTTGCACAATTATTTTAACCATCATCTAAGCTTTAGTTTGATTAACATTGGTGTCATAAGCAAAATAGAAACATCATCAATCTCAATTCACATCTCCAGGCACAGACAAGTAATGTCAAATGCTCCAATTTAATCAGAAAATTGAATAATAACAGTTGACTAAACTGTGTATTTGTGTCTCCAAAAGGAATCTCTATTTCACTGTGCACAGATTTGAAGGGTTGGGGAAATAACTTGACCTGACCTAAGATGTGATTGGCCAGTTCCTACTATTGTATGCTGGTAGAAGTAGAGCTCTTCTATTTTATTATCTAGGAATACAGCTACCCATGTCTTAATGATAAGTTTACATAGAAGGGACGAGAAGAGGAGCGTCAACAAAAAACATTGCTGCATGTGGCAGCTTAAAAATTGCCCTTTGTGCAAAATAGAAACAAGAAGGGTAATATGAGGTGTCTTATTCAAAGATGAAAAGCATGAAGATTGAATGTAATAATGCACTACCTAAATAAACATTAACCAGAACAATAAAGAGTCTGGCAAATAAAATTCAGAAATGCATAATAATAATAATAATAGGACATTTGGTCTAAAGACCGCTGCTTCATAACTTGTCCTTCTGCTCTGAGGCTGCAGACATCAATCCGCCGATCCTACACAATCAGGCTGATTGACACCCCCTGCTAGAGGCCTATTGGCCACAAATCTGCAGGGGGCAGCATTGCAAAAGCAGTTCACAAGAACTGCTTGTGCAAAGATAAATGCTGACAGCGTATGCTGTCGGCATTTATCGATGTGCGGCAGACATGATACGCTACATCGTATCATGTCCGCTCGCACTTTCATAAATCGGCCCCATAGTATCAAATTACTGCTCTTTTTTATCTTATTGAAGAGGTATCTAGCTTTAAGTCATTAAATTCTCTTTTTTATCCACTTACAATGCCTTTTCTTCAGAGAACTCCTTCAACTGCTTTTAAGCTTTTTATTAAAAAGTTGTTATACTCAGAAATGGATATTTCAGTTTTCTATACAGCTCTTATATTCTACACAAACACCTACAAGCTGACAAAGAATCTTTTAGATATTTCACAGCCACATGTGTTTGAACAGTATGACTCACTACCTGTCTTACACTAAACAGCACTGACTGAAGATCACCAGGAGCACCATACATACATGACCTTAAAGGAAAATTAAAAACTATTCCTTTTTTGGATGTAAACAATATATGATGAAGATCATTTGTTTTCAAGTGCACAGATAAGACATACAGGGCAGATGGCTAAAGAGAAATGGGAAAAAGAAGCTAGAATATAAGTACAGCAAACACAATAAATACATCATGAACAAATGTGTAAAGGCTGTGAAGATTATTATGGCCATATATGTCTCTTTGGTGGGGTATGTGGCATTTTTAAGAAGAGTCAAGTTTCATTCTTTTTCTGAAGAAACAGTATTTATATTTGAAAGAGAATGTAAAGATGTGCAGGTTAAAGGAGAGTGAAGCAGTGAGAAAATAATAGTTCTACAGCGTAGAACAGGAAAAGTATTTCCAACAGGAATAGGATGAGAGGGTTGTGAAAAAGAAGAAGGTAGGTTGCATTTTAATGAAGTGGGTATTTTCCATGATAACCTAATAATCATGCGAGTTTAATGAATGTTGGAGGATAATCTTTGTTTTTTTAAACTTGTGAAAATGTTTGCATGGTTCCTATATAGGTGCACATTTGTATGACCCTATGTATCTGTGAAAGGGTGTGTGTTGAATGTACTGACTGTTCTGTAGGTATTTATGTCTGGCCTGGCAAAATGAGTTTCCTGCTCTTAACCTGTCAAGTAACTGATAGATGTCAGTTTTCCCAATACACATCCATAACATTATTTTCAGACATAATAATAAAAATACTGCAAATTAATGTACCTGTAAAAAATTATACTATGACTGATATACTTCAGGGAAGTTCTCCTTTGTGAAAAGCACAATTGGGCTAAAAGAGGCTGCTCGCAGGTGGTAACTCACCATAGAACAAGCTACTGAGCTGTTGTTTGTTCCTGGTTGAGCGATTCTCTTTCTGTATGCATTCAGACATGTCTTGTGAGCTGGTTTATTCACTGCAATACAGTCACTACTATCACTAAAAGAAGACAAGCCTAGCAATTCAAAATGAATGAAAAATGTATTTAGTGTGTACTGTGATATAGGAAATGTGTCATTCATTTACCAAACTCCCTTGGTGGCAGAAATGACTGAATTAGCATTGTGAGTATAGGACTTATGTTATAAGTATCATATGTTAACACTGTTTTGCATGATTGTTAATAATCTTTTTTATATAAATGCATTGTGACATTTTTTAAATGAATCTAGACATGTGCATGGCGAAAAAGTTCGGTTCGGATCGATTCAGATTTTTTCGAATTTCGGTTCGAAGCGATTCGAATTAGGAAAAATTTTAATCAATTCGGTTCGGATTCATTCGGATTCGAATAAATTCGGTTTGGATTTGTTTCGGATTCATTCGGATTCGAATAGATTCGTCTGGATTCAGTTTGATTCGGTTCGGTTCGGAAATTCAGAATTTTGGTAAGTGTTAGGTGGGATTAGACTAGTATTATGTACTGTATATTAGGTGTAACCCATAGCAGAGTGATATAACCTAATATACTGTACAATACTAGTGTAATCCATGGCCATCCGAATCTACCGAATAAATCAGAATAAATCCGAACTAATTCGGACTTATTCGGTAGATTCGGCACTATTTTAATTCGGAAATTCGGATCGATCCGAATCCCGAATTTTTCCAAATTTCCGAATCGATCCGAACCGAATCGCACATGTCTAAATCTATTAATTATTAGTTTAGGTTTTTACAGAGTACTTTGCATTAAAATATTCCAGGCTGGAGGCAGCAGATAGAGGTATGTCAGAGTGGGTGAACTAAAAGGGGCATACTGGAGAATGGTTTTGTTAACTGTTACACTCCCTGAATCAAAGCATGGGCTTTCCTGGTATGGTCCAGTTGTGACACTGTTATTTTTAAAGTAGTTTAGCTCAATGTAGATAATAAATATTTTGTGCTGATTAGAATGGTATATATTTTTTTTTTTTTTTCAAAAAACAATTTTTGCTTCAGGTGTTTGCTAGAGAGAGGTAACAGACTTACAGCTGCACTGCTCCCTTCAGTACCTTTCAGTGACAGCTGTAGCTCACTCACTCATTCTTTGTGCTGGCTAAATAACTCCCAGAACCTAACTGCAGAACCTAGCAGTGATGATGGCAGGGACGTCGGGCTTTCAGCATTGAGAGATCAGCCTGTGAAATGAGAGGTGTATTCCTTTTGTAAATTAGCTTCTTTTTAGCTGCAGGGTTTATACAACAGGCAAGACCTAAGCAGAATGACAGGTAATGGTGCTTCAACCAAACTTTTTGTCCCTTTCAATTTACAATTCAGTATGTGCAAGGAACCAGTGGGGGGAAAGGGAGATGTCTGAATTGTAGATTTGCTCAGTTTTAGTGGAACAAGCAGTAGATTTACATGACAACAAACGCACACAGAGGATAGATGGTCAGATGCTCTTATTCTAAAATATTTAGGGACAGATTACGAGGGAGCACAAACATATGCGTGCAAGCAATAAGGGGTTTATCACGGGGGTTTGCGCTTCTCGGACTTACAGCTTGTATTACCTGTTAGAATGATTTACACTAGAATGAATACTGCGACTTTAGAGCTCTGGTTAACGGTTTTGCAAAACAAAAAAGATGCACGAAACACATAAAAAATACATTACAATGTATAGTTAAACTCATAATAAAGAGGCGGCACTCCAGGCTTGTGAAAACAAAGGTTAATTTATTCCAAATACACAGTCGCTACAAACTTGGACACCAAACATGCAACGGAGAAGAGGACACGCCCCCTCTTCTCCGTTGCATGTTTGGTGTCCAAGTTTGTAGCGACTGTGTATTTGGAATAAACTAACCTCTGTTTTCACAAGCCTGGAGTGCCGCCTCTTCCTTTCTTCTGTATCATTGGAGTGACTTTCATCATTTGGTGTGCACCTCTTTAGTTCGAGCAGTCTTTGAGTTTCATTTCTTACTGGGGTTATCTGTCGGTCCCTGGAAGATGCCTATATGAACTGTGCTAACTACTTCCTGTTTCTTACTAAACTCATAATAACACTATCTAATAACGATTATTTTAAAAAAATGTTTTTAATTAATTCAATGTGTCTTTGTTTTTGTTTCTCTCTAAAGGTGATCACAGATATGGAGTGCAGACATGAAATGTAAATTTTATAGTATAAGATTGGATTAATATAGCAACAAACTTGTTATAGTGCAAGTTCGAGAAAATTGAAATTGGATATAAGTGTTAACACAACGTCAACTTACACCTACATGAAACGAGCGAGTGTACGCTCTGTGGAAAAATTTTCAATGGATACCTGGTACTAAAAAGGAGCCATAAACTGATTTTAGCTGTCGGCCGCTTCACTACTCAATGGAAACGAGTCCTTCTTTGGTGGAGCTATGAGAGTATGGGCTTTGTAGGATAGCATCCAGATTTTAATCATTATTCAAATAAAATGAAAAGCCATAGAGGGAGATGGCACAGGAGAGTTGTAAATGCAGAAAAAAAGGATGAGATGGATTATTCTGGTATTTAAAATGGGAGTCAAACCAATAAATAATAAGAGAGAGAATTAAAGTCACAATGGTATCTTGTGTAAGGAAAAAAAAAGAATTTAATGATGTTACAAGTGGCAGTGCCAGGATTAATTGGGTGAAGAAGCATGGGGGTAAAGGAGAATTTTTTTTTTAAGATTTCAGAATATGGAGTTTTGATATAAGGGAAGGAATCAGCAGCTCTTTGAAATGTTTTTGTTTAATGGGTTGGGACATTGTTAAGGAAGAGATGTCAAAGAAATTTCTGCTGATAAGAGATAGGACAGGTTTTGAAGTGTTAGATTTTTAAACAAATAAAATGTGCATTTTACTTAAAGTAGTTGAATTTAAAATACATTTGTTACTCTTTGTACTTTATTAAGATGCATATTGTATCTCCAATTAATTTAAGATTGTTTGAGGTTGGATGTTTTTGGAAACATACATTTTTGATGGTTTTAATTAAAGTTTACAGGATAGAAATCAGAGGGCTTCATAACGGAGATAGTTCAATGTCATCAAATAACATTTTATGAATGTTCCAGTCTGAAAATGATAGATTAGTAAATTTCCGTTGCTGGATTTAATGAACATAGACAACATGCAATCAGTGAATTTTGGCAGGCATTATATTATGACCAACAACACCAGTGTTTGGCTGGTAAATGGAATTGCTTATCTGGAAGGTAAACACATTGGAATGGTAGTGATATGTTTTAGCAAAAGCTGTATCCACTTTCAACCCACAAAGTTATCGATGGCCAACTCTCAGCTAGCTAACAAAAACACTGTATCGGTGCATCATCAGAGATACTAAAGTAATTTGTTTTCTTTTTGTTGCACTTACAAGATATATATATATATATATATATATATATATATATATATATATATATATATATAAATAAACATTTTTATTGAGGTAATGCACATCATACAAACATACACATTGTATAGACATATTTCATTAAACAGAAATATAGTATTTCAAAGTAGAACAAATATTAATGAAATTACCATTATTAATAGCAATAACCTCCTTTTGTATTGTTTTGAAAAGTTAAGAAAAGAAAAAGAGAGAAGAAAGAATGAGGATTGTCAACTGTGGTGTGAAACCAATATCAATTGTGTCTCTTGCATACGCGCCTAAAATATTTTATTTTAAAATGTGTAACAAGTTCTTGTATTCATTTCAATGTTTCAATATCTATGTAAACACTTTCACTTTCTTGCATGGCAAATGCTTTAACATGTTTAACCCCTTAAGGACCAGCAACGTACCCTGTTCGTCACTGGTTTTTCTATGGTGCTTTAAAAATAAAATAGCTGCCTGTGCATGTAAAATTCTACATTTTAAAATGTGAATCATCATACTCTCTAATAACAGGTTTTTTAATGGTTTCACAACTTGATGATTTCACAGTAACTACAACATTCTTAAAGCAGGAAGATGAAGAAAAACTTCCTTAATTAGAACATAAAGAGCACCAGTATCTTATATAGATAAAAAACCAAAATAGACAATGCAAAAATAAAAGCATTTCAGCTACTGCCAACAACAAGAGCTATTATTTTATGGAAGCTAATGTAGTGATGTTTCCGAAATGAGAAATTACATCATAATGTCATACCTCCTAACTTAAAGAGACAGAAAATAAAATTAAAATGTGCATGGGTGCATTTAAAGGGACACTAAACACTAAATACATTTCATGCACCTTCCTCCAGTTTTAATATGGCGACACCCGTGACTAGAGGTATTTGTGGAATAATCTCAATTCTATACATATAAAATGTATTTAGTGTTTGATGTCCCTTTAAATTTTTAAAAAAGCAGCATTATTACGGGTTTTCAGCAGCATATGCACAAATTTGCAGCTTACGCTGCTTAGTAAATGGAGCACATTCTTTTCTAAAATTGTTTTTTCAATACTTGCCTTATTTGGAGGAGCCGATCTGGACTTGGAGTACCTGAATTTCACAAGTCTAGCTACAGTAATTCATTAGCAAAAAAAAATAAAAAATGACTGCCTTGTTTTGCAGTATATTAAATTATCACCTTTGCTGAGGACAATTTGGGGCACATGTGGCAGGATTAGGTTTATGAAGTCTGCAGACTAAAAAAAACCCCACAGTA
Organism: Bombina bombina; assembly: GCF_027579735.1. NCBI lineage: Eukaryota > Metazoa > Chordata > Amphibia > Anura > Bombinatoridae > Bombina > Bombina bombina. The sequence goes on from NC_069502.1 coordinate 1,024,936,529, forward strand.
ATGTATTAGTAAAACATTTATCATCTAGTCTGAGGACAATTCGGGACATATGTGGCAGGATTAAGTTTACGAAGTCTGCAGATTAAAAAAAATAATAATTCAGAGATGAATTGCAGGAAAAGAAAGAAAAATTCGTAATGAAATATATTCCTTTTTTTTTTTAACTAGGCATAATTAAACAATTTATTTTACAATCAAGTGTTTTATGTCACTTTCATTGTTATGTTTTTCCCCCCAAGAGCAGGAATGGTGGGAGTGGAGTCTTTTGGTCATGTTTCTAGATATGTGGCAAAATGGTCTGGGGTGGCATTAGTGCAGCACAGACAGGGATATGAAAGGGAGATCCAGGGATTGGTCTGGAATCTATGGATGGGCGTGACATGCAAAGTGGTGCCAGAGACAGCAGAAACTACCCAGAAGGATGCCAGATTGATGGAAGCTCTGCAACATTTTATAGCCAATCCTCATAAACACAACCAACCCTGAAATACGCCAGAATTAACGTAGTCTCAATAATCCCTATATTTTTGTCATGCACTCATTCAAGTTTAAATGAAGTAATTAATGGGAATAACTAATTATAATAGTATAAAAGAAGAGCGCATAACTCCAAAGGAATCTAAAGTGTATAGAAATTAAATTTAATGATATAAAAACATAACAGATGTGCATAAAAAAATACATATCATAAAAGAATAAATCATAGGAATCCCAAAGAAAAAAAGTAAAACATGGTACAAAAATTAATGTTCAAATGATTGTGTTCAAACAATGTATTTAAAGTTGTGTCCCAATATATGTCCAGGCAATGTGGAAAAGTACATAAAAATATTAAAAAAAAAATGATAAATGGTTTATCCTAAGTCCAAAAAATAAGTCCAAAACATATATATGTCCAAAGATGAATTATACTTTTATGTTAGATTATGTCAATTTTATACAAACAGGATCTGCCTTTTCTAACCAAAGTCAATTCGCTTGGCTGCACTACAAATACATTTCATAGTATTTTGATTGTAGCCTTTTAAATAATTAGGCAGAATTTTAAATTTCTTAAAAAAATATAATTATGTGCTAGAAAATGTATCCACTGCCTGATTTCAGACTATAATTCAGCCATGCGCATCAAGCAAACCACTGCTGATTTAGTCAAGCAGTCAAGTCTAATAATCACATCTAGTTTTACACTTCAAAAGTGCTGTTTCTACAGCAATAGACTGCAATATCAGAGGTCAAATCTATGGCTGTGCATCTATCCACTTCAACTTGAAGTTTCATTCAGTTTATCTTTAATATTGTAAAAAATAATTCTGTATTACACATAGAACACAAACTGATTTATTGAGAAGCGGCTAATAACCCAAAGGCAAAAATCTTCAGTGACAAAAAGAGAACATTACTACCATCTGGTTCACTAAAAGAATATACTGCTGACATTGATGTTATTGTAGGAGAATCTAAGTGAAAATCACAAGGGTTTTTGCCTAATTATAATATAAAAGTACTGAAAAAAGAGATGTGCATTCATTTTAAGAGATGCACTTAAAAAGAATTCTGAGCATAATTTTACATAATAAACTTCTTAAGTAAAGGAATTAAATTAAACACTCAAGAGTACATTTAAAGAAGTATAAAAGATTTAAACAATAGGAAATTATTTGTAAACCTCTGTGGGTTAAAGTCTTATATCATATGTACAACATAAATTACATTAGGACCATACGTGAAGATCAGAGAAGCTAATGCATTTAGGCATGGGTCAAATTCTAAGAAATATAAATAAAAGAATTCTGAACGTTGCATTCTCCCATTCCCTATGTAATTTAAGTTTTATTCTTCCTATGTATATGGTCACAGTCATAAATGATTTGTCAGTTTAAAAGAGGTTGGAACTATAAACTAAGGTGTACTGAGAAAAAATAATAATAATTTAAAAAGATATTAAAAATCCGTTATAAAAAAGGAAAATATAGAAAGTTAAAGATAGATTACGATGGCAGGTAAGAACCATAGGCTCAACATTATTTCCTATAAAGTTTAAGCTTAATTGATAATAACCCTTATGCTTATCCCTGACATTCTTGAAATTCTTTAACACTTCTGATGGAAGTTTATATCATGGGGAACATTTAACAACTTATTTAACAGACTAAGGTCCAGAATTCAAGTGGTAAGCAAATTTGTGCTGTCGCTCGTTTGCAAACATCGGTGAAAGCAAACTTTTATCACGTGCGGGTTAGCGAAACCCAATGCGCGCTAACTTCAGGAATTAGAATATCGCGACCGCACTAACTTATTTAGACTTTAATGGAGCGCTCTGTTAAAAAAAATAATAATAACACTTATCGCTTGCGTGCTGATTTGATACCTCATTAGATCTACAGCGTTAAACCCAAACGGCTAGATTACAAATTTTGCGTTATGGTTTTAACACTGACAAAATGGCCATTTCAGCGTAAAAACAGTAACGCAGCCATTACAAGTCGTGTTGGTATAGCTGTACCGCAAGCATTTTAGCCTGTAACGCAACGTCAATCCTGCACTCAAAAAAATGATGTTTTTGCTTGGGATTTACATAGCGCTGGTGTTACAGGTTGTGCAGTGAGGCTAAAAAGCTTGCGTTACAGCCTATACCGACACGTTCCATACTGCCCTCTGAGAGCAGTAGTTATGGATTTTGTGTAACAAAAATGTTTCACAAAATTCATAACTAAAAAACAAAGTACACTAACACCCATAAACTACCTCTTAACCCCTAAACAGAGGCCCTCACGCATTGCAAACACTATTTAAAACTTATTAACCCGTGATCTGCTGCCGGCCCACATCCCGCAACTATAATAAAGTTATTAACCTCTATTCCGCTGCTCCCTGACATTGCCGCCAATATCTAAATCTATTAACCCCTAAACCGCCAGCCCCCACATCGCCACTACTAAATAAACCTATTAACCCCTAAACCGCCAGCCCCCCCACATTGCCACTAATAAATGAAACTATTAACCACTAAACCTATCACCCCATAACTTTAAATAAAATTACAATATCCCTATCTTAAAATAAATAAAAACTTACCTGTGAAATTAAAAAACCTAAGTTTAAACTAACAATTAACCTAACATAACTATTATACTAAACTATTATACTAAAATTAAAACTACCAATTAAAAAAACTAAATTACACATTAAAATAAAAAACACTACTAAAACAATTTGTCTAAAATTACAAAAAATACAAATATTAAATTATGAAAAATAACAAACACTAAATTATTAAAAATAACAAACAAAATGATCAAAAATAAAAACTATTACACCTAATCTAATAGTCCTATAAAAATAAAAATCCCCCCAAAATGAAAACACCCCCTAGCCTTCCATAAACTACAAATATCCCTTAAAAGGGCCTTTTGTAGGGCATTGCCCTAAAGAAATCAGCTCTTTCACCTTGAAAAAAATACAAAGACCCCCCAAGAGTAAAACCCACCACCCAACCAACCCCGAAAATATAAAAGCCTAACACTTACAAAATCCTAAGCTACCCATTACCCTGAAAATGGCATTTGTATGAGCATTTCCCTTAAATGGGCATTCAGCTCTTTTACATTGCCCTGAAAAGGGCATTCAGCTCTTTTAAAAAAGGCCCAAACCCTAATCTAAAAAAAAAAAAACCCTAATACTAACCCCCGAAGATCTACGCACAGTTTCTAAAGTCCAGACATCCATCTTCATCCAGGCGGCGAGAAGTTTTCATCCAGGTGGCATCTTCTATCTTCATCCCGGCGGCGTCTTCTATCTTCATCCCGGCGGCGCAGAGTGGATCCATTCTTGAAGACATCTGGCGCGGAGCGTCCTCTTCATACGGTCACCACTGTACACTGGATCTTCAATGCAAGGGAGCCTTTTCAAAATGGTGTCCCTTGCATTCCTATTGGCTGATTTGATTCTTTAAATTCAAATCAGCCAATAGGATGAGAGCTACTGAGATCCTAGTGGCTGTTCAAAACAGCAAATAGGATGAGAGCTACTGAAATTCTATAAGCTGATTTGAATAGCCAATAAAATTTCAGTAGCTCTGATCCTGTGTTCGGCGGTAACCATATGAAGAGGATGCTCCGCGCAGAATGTCTTCAAGGATGGATCCGCTCCACGCCGCCAGGATGAAGATAGAAGACACTGCCAGGATGAAGATAGAAGATGCCGCCTGGATGAGGATGGATGTCTGGACTTCAGAAACTGTGAGTGGATCTTCGGGGGGTTAGTGTTAGGTATTTTTAACTTTTTTGTGGTGTTTTTTGTTTTTAGATTAGGGTTTGGGCTTTTTTAAAAGAGCTAAATGCCCTTTTCAGGGCAATGTACAAGAGCTGAATGCCCTTTAAAGGCAATGCCCATACAAATGCCCTTTTCAGGGCAATGGATAGCTTAGGGTTTTGTAAGAGCTAGTTTTTTTATTTTGGGAGGTTGGTTGGGTGGTGGGTTTTACTGATGGGGGGTCTTTCTATTTTTTCAAAGTAAAAGAGCTGATTACTTTAGGGCATTGCCCTACAAAAGGCTTTTTTAGGTGCTATTGGTAGTTTATTGTAGGCTAGGTGGTGTTTTTATTTCGGGGGGGCTTTTTTATTTTTAAAGGGCTATTAGGTGTAATTGTTTTTATTTTTGATAATTTCGTTATTTTTTGTTATAATTTTGTTATTTTTCGAAATTTAGTGTTTGTTATTTTTCGTAATTTCGTAATATTTTATAATTTTAGACAAATTGTTTTAGTAGTGTTAGTTTTTTTTTCAATGTGTAATTTAGTTTTTTTAATTGGTAGTTATTTTAATGTTAGTATAATAGTTTAGTATAATAGTTGAGTTAGGTTAATTGTTAGTTTAAACTTAGTTTTTATTTATTTTAAGATAGGGATATTGTAATTTTAATATAAAGTTAGGGGGTTGTTAGGTTTTTTTGTGATATGGAGGGCTGGCGGTTTAGGGGTTAATAGGTTTATTTAGAGGCGGTGATGTGGAAGGCCAGAGGTTTAGAAGTTAATAATTTTTATTAGTGGTGGCGATGTCGAGGAGGGGCGGAACAGAGATTAATAACTTTTATTAGTAGTGGCGATGTCGGGAGTGGCAGATTAGGGGTTAATAACTTTATTTAGGTGTCGGCGATGTCGGGTGCGGCAGATTAGGGGTGTTTAGACTTGGGGTTTATGTTAGGGTGTTAGGTTTAAACCTAACTTTTTTTTCCCTATAGACATCAATGGGGTTGTGTTACGGTGATCGCCATTCCGCACTTCAGGTGTTAGTTTTTCTCTAACACCTTCTCCCCATTGATGTCAATTGGGAAAGCGTGCATAAGCATGTATTCTCAGCCCTTGGATTTTGTGCGGTATGGAGCTTATCGCCACCATATCGCACGCACAAGAAGGCTATTCAGAAACTTGTAATTGCAGCGCTATGGAGGGTAAAATAGCACAAGTTGCGTTAATTTCGCACACTCTGTAGCGCAAAACTCGTAATGTAGGTGAAAGGTAGTTATGCATATTTTATATTTGAATGTTCTTCACATATTATATATACGTGCACGTGTGTGTGTATATATATATATTTAATTATTTACCGTAAATACAAATTATCACACATTATAAAATAATAAAATGTAATAGTTTGTTCATGAAAAAATATTTAACTAGTGATCTTTCATGCGCATATTTTTTTTTTTTTTTATTTGAATGACTCTTTAATTAAAGGCCTAAAAAAACCCGCAAGAAAATAGGATATATATATTACTCCCTGGAATTTAGCAAAATGGGTAAGAGACAAAGTTGATAAATTCAGCCCAATCATATGGAAGTAATTGGCATTTACAAATAACTTCTAGAAAGACCCAGGAAGGGTTAAAAAGGAATGTAGTATATGGCAAACAGCAATATAGGGCAGATTATTTTGTCTAGAAATAAAGTCTTATCAGATGCTAAACAATGGGTTATGTTGAATATGTAGAACTACTTGGTCACCAAAAATGAGAGAGGTCATTTTTCCACCCAGAGACCACCCAGTAGCTTTTGGTAATGTGGGTGCCACTACGCTTCCACTTATGTATGCACAATCACTGCTTTGTATTTATTTACATGGCACCTCTTCCCCTTCAAGCAGTCACACAGCAGTAGCAGCAAAACCAACAGCAGGCTCTAAGAACTGCAAGAGCCATACATCCAGTCTGAGATCTCACTGAGGCATGAGCTGGTGTAATAAAAGTTCAATAGGCTATGCCTCTCATATATGGTCTCCCTTGGGGAAATATCTAGCATAAACAGGTTGTAGTGACCTCCATTTGATCAGATAACTTACTCTAGCATATGATTAGCCCTTATACAGGTTGCATCAGATCTGAGCATTTAGAGCAAGATTACAAGTGGAGCACAAACATTTGCACTCGGGTTTCCATGATCGTTTGCATGCAACTTAAATTGCGCTCATGTTACAAATTGAGCACAATCGAGATTTACGCTAGAATGAATACCGCGATCTTAGAGCTGTGGTTATTTCTTTCGCGAAAATAAAAAGTGTCACAAAACACATCAAAAATACATTACAAAGTAATCAACTAATAAAAAATATTTATTATAAAACTTTGCACACAAAAGTTATAAGTGCTCAAAGATATGAGATCTCAGGGGTTAGAAGAAAAGGCAGGCAAAGGACTATAACATAGAGATACATACATATACGTATTTGACTTCTATGGGGGAAGATGTTATCTTTTGCGTGACAGTCTAATTGCGCTATAAGTAAGCTGTTTGTGCGCATCGGCGTAGTGCGAACACGATAACTTTTTACTTTTAACTCATAATACCAGCGCAACCCGCCACGCACAAAAAGTTTACTTCTAGCGCAATTAGTGCTCTAGAGGAAGAACAAAATACCACTCCACTTGCAATCTAGCCCTTAGTTCGGCATAGCGTTGGCAAGATAAAGGCCTCTAGTTATCAATGCGTCTACTTTACCTGCCTTCTCCGGTCCAATACCCCCGCCTAAGCTCGCCTACCATCGCCGCCGCGGACCTGAAAAATTTCGCCTAAGTTATCAAAAAATCTGTCAAAAAGCCGCGCACCAAGTACGGGGCGATGAGCAGCAGACTGTGAGAGTTATCACTCATCCAATCTCGCTGCTCTTCGACTTTTTGACAGCTTTATTGACAAGGTGTCACTAAGCACCCACACTAAACTACACTGTTCTACCCCCTATACCGGCGCCTCCGGAGGCCCCCGCAACTAAATAAAGTTAGTAACCCCTAAACCGCCGTTCCTAAACCCCGCCGCAACTCTTATAAATGTATTAACCCCTAAACCGCCGCTCCCAGAGCCCGCCGCCACCTACATTATACTTAGTAACCCCTATCCTGCCCCCCCCCATACCGCCGCCACCTATAATAAATTTATTAACCCCTATCCTGCAGATCCCAGACCTCGTCGCAACTAAATAAATAGTTTAACCCCTAAACCGCCGCTCCCGGACCCCGCCGCAACCAATCTTAAACTTATTAACCCCTAATCTGCCCCCCCTACACCGTCACCACCTATAATAAATGTATTAACCCCTATCCTGCCCCCCTATACCGCCGCCACTGTAATAAATTTATTAACCACTAAACCTAAGTCTAACACTAACCCTAACACCCCCCTAACTTAAATATTAATTAAATAAATCTAAATAATATTTCTCTTATTAACTAAATTATTCATATTTAAAACTAAATACTTACCTTTAAAATAAACCCTAATATAGCTACAATATAAATAATAATTATATTGTAGCTATCTTAGGATTTATTTTTATTTTTCAGGCAAATTTCAATTTATTTTAACTAAGTACAATAGCTATTAAATAGTTATGAACTATTTAATAGCTACCTAGTTAAAATAAAGAGAAATTAACCTGTAAAATAAAAACTAGCCTAAGTTACAATTACACCTAACACTACACTATACTTTAATAAATTATTCCTATTTAAAAATAAATACTTACCTATAAAATAAACCCTAAGATAGCTACAATGTAATTAATAATTACATTGTAGCTATTGTAGGATTTATATTTATTTTACAGGTAACTTTGTATTTATTTTAGCTAGTTAGAATAGTTATTAAATAGTTATTAACTATTTAATAACTACCTAGCTAAAAAAAATACAAAATTACCTGTAAAATAAATCCTAACCTAAGTTACAATTAAACCTAACACTACACTATCATTAAATTAGTTAAATAAATTAGCTACAAATAACTACAATTAAATTCAATTAAATAAACTAACTAAAGTACAAAAAATTAAAAAGCTAAGTTATAAAAAATAAAAAAATAAGTAACAAACGTTTAAAAAATATTACAACAATTTTAAGCTACTTACAACTAATCTAAGCCCCATAATAAAACAACAAAGCCCCCCAAAATAAAAAAATTCCCTACCCTATTCTACATTAAAAAGTTACCAGCTCTATAACCTTACCAGCCCTTAAAAGGGCCTTTTGCGGGGCATGCCCCAAAGAATTCAGCTCTTTTGCCTGTAAAAATAAATACAACCCACCCAACATTAAAACCCCCCACCCACATACCCCTAATCTAACCCAAACCCCCCTTAAATAAACCTAACACTACCCCCCTGAAGATCATCCTACCTTGAGTCATCTTCAGCCAGCCGACCACCGATGGAACCGAAGAGGAGATCCGGAGCGGCAGAAGTCATCATCCAAGGGGCGCTGAAGAAGTCTTCCATCCGATTGAAGTCTTCATCCAAGCCGCGTCTTCAATCTTCATCCATCCGGAGCGGAGCCATCTTCAGACGAGCCGACGTGGAGCCATCCTCTTCTTCCCGACGACTAACGATGAATGAAGGTTCCTTTAAGGGACGTCATCCAAGATGGCGTCCCTTCAATTCCGATTGGCTGATAGGATTCTATCAGCCAATCGGAATTAAGGTAGGAAAAATCTGATTGGCTGATTGAATCAGCCAATCAGATTGAAGTTCAATCTGATTGGCTGATCCAATCAGCCAATCAGATTGAGCTCGCATTCTATTGGCTGTTCCGATCAGCCAATAGAATGCAAGCTCAATCTGATTGGCTGATTGGATCAGCCAATCGGATTGAACTTCAATCCGATTCGAATCTGCAGGGGGTTTAATGTTGGGGGGGTTGCATTTTTTTTTACAGGCAAATAAATTTCAGGAATTTTAATACCTTTATCTATAGTCGTACATACATTTTTGGTATATTTTTCATCAGAGTGATTTCGCAGTTCCCTCCTCAGCCTTAATTGACGCTCCCCTCCACCCCCCTTTTTTTTTCATATGTGTTGGGTCCACTAGGGTACCCGCTGAGGAGAGCTAGAGGAATATCCCCTTTCCCCTTCCCTCTCTGTTTTTTGCGCAGGATATACACCTCTCTATTCTAATTTCACAATATCATCAATGTAATAACTAAGGGACAAGACTACAAAATGTAAGCTTATTGCAGTTTCCATTTGTCTTCCACTAAGTGGTGAAAAGTGTGTTTGTGTGTGTGCTCTTGGAAGGGCTGGCTTTATACCTGGACCAAGTAAGTCCATGAATTCCAGGCAATATTTGACAGAGGTGACACATAGGGGTCTATTTATGAAGTTCCGAATAGAGCTTGATGCCCCGTGTTTCTGGCGAACCTTCAGGCTCGCCAGAAACACAAGTTATGAAGCAGCGGTCTAAAGACCGCTGCTCCATAACCTGTCTGCCTGCTCTGAGGCGGCGGCGGACAGAAATCAACCGATCGAATCTGCAGGGGGCGGTATTGCACCAGCAGTTCACAAAAACTGCTGGTGTAATGATAAATGCTGACAGCGTATGCTGTCTGCATTTATCGATGTGCGGCGGACATGGTTCGCTATAGCGGATCATGTCCGTCTGCACAATGATAAATGGATCCCATAGAGAGATCATACTCTGCATAATGTTGTAATAAAAAAATATTATACTATGGTTTCTATCAGTTGTGTATCAGCATGCTCTTATGTGAAAATCTCCTTAAATCTAATGTTTGAGACTGCTGACTATGGATGGATTTAGACGACTGGTGCCATTTCATTCTTAGACTCAGACAGTTCAATGTGTTGAAACACCCCAGTAAGTGTGTATGTGCATGTTTGTGTTTGTGTTTTTTTTTTTTTGGTGTGTTAGTGTGTTTTTGTGTGTATTTACGTGTTTTTGTGTGTATTTACGTGTTTTTGTGCGTGATTGTGTGTAGCTCATAAAATTCCTTTATGTGTTGATTTCAACAACTGTAATACGTTTATGGTGATATTTACTAATTACTTGATATTTGCACTCACTTTTTTATCAGAACTTCTCAATGGGATTAGAGCCATATAAAACACAAGTATCCATTATGTATCCTATATTTAGTTAATTTTGCTGCTTTGCAGGAATGAAGGATTAACTGCATATTATTTTCTGTTAGTCTTAATAAGCATGACTAAATTAAATGTAAATGAGAAACTATGAAAGCCAACCACACATCACACATTAATCGAATGTCATCAAAAAGGGTGCAAAAAAGATAAAGTAACATCCATCCTTTAATCAGTCAGACCTTATAGCTCTGAACATTTTTCATGTGTTTTAACTAAAGTAACATTATATTCTTCAAAGAATGTGATTGAAATGGAATAGCTTTGTAGCCGATCCAACTATTGAGCTATTTTTAGAAAACATATTACACGTGTTTAATCCAAATTAAAAATGTATTGATATTTTCAGTGGCATTCGGTGCTGCCATTTGGTAATATACCTGGTCCTTTGTCATTTAAAATAAACAGTGAGGTAAATTCCTTTATTACCTAACTTGCACTTTAAATAAGAACAGTATCAAAATATCACCATTTTCAGAGTGATGTATAGAGAGAAATGTATTATGATGAGTTTAATAAACAAAAGAACAAAGAATCATGGGTCTTTAATTCAGAATTGTTAAAGGTATATTGAACAGTCTATTTAATTGTTGTAATAAAAAAGCACTAAGGCTTGAGTTATACTTAATAGAAACCATTGCAATATGTATTATTCGTCATTTTAAAAGGATTTTACCTTTTATTTTTTATTTTTTTAACTTAATTTGTGCAGTGTCCATTACTTCCTCTCACATTCCTACAAGGAGACTGGGATCTCTACAGGAAAGCTTATCTAGCTTGATGTCATAAATCTTTAAAGTGAAGGTCCATTTTGATGAATTAGTGCCCGTTTTTTAATAAACCTATTAAAAACAACGGCACTTTAATTCATCAAATTGACATTTCACTGTTTTCTTCAAAAACTTACCTTTTAATCCTGAATGCCGCTCCATCGATTCCCTCGACCGTCGGAAGCCTCTGCAGATGTCAGAAATGACGAATCAAGCTTCCTCCAATCACAGCTTCCCCCCAGGAGAATCTTGGCCTGATGCAACGCTGTGATTGGAGGAAGCCGGATTCGTCATTTTGGACCCGCGAAGACGGCTTGCGACGGGCAGAGGAAGTGCTGGAGCAGCTGCAAGGATTAAAAGGTACGTTTTTGAAGAAAACAGTGAAATGTCAATTTTGATGAATTAAAGTACCCTTGTTTTTAACAGGTTTATTAAAAACCGCGCACTAATTCATCAAAATGGACCTTCACTTTAAGAATAACTTGAGCTGGTTTACTATTCAGATAATACTAGAGAAGTAGAACATTTGTTTTGCTCATGCTCAGAAGAGGCAAAATGCAACGTAAGTTCAAAAGATGTCCCCCCTTATCTCCCCGAGGACAGTGGATACAATAAGAAATGCTAAGTAGTAATTTTGCAAGAAAACAAATAAATTTTTGCTATTTTGTTACATTTAACTTATTTGTTTTACTAAATGTACTATTTCATATCCCTTTTAGACTGAATAGAACAACTTATTAAATGGACAAAGGAAACCCATTTTTTTTCCCTTCATGATACAGAAAGAGCATACTATCTTAATCAACTTTCCAATTTACTTAATTCTCTAAGTGTTCTCTGTTGAAGGAGCAGCAATGCACAAAGCTAGCCGAACACATCGTAAGAGCCAATGAGAAGAAGCATGTGTGCAGTCACAAAAAGGCAGCTAGCCCAACATAGTTCATTGCTGCTCCTGAACCTACCTTAGTATGCTTTTAAACCAAGGATACCAAAAGAAAAAAGCAAATAAGATAGAAGTAATTTGGAAAGCTGTTTAAAATGGAATGCTCTATTTGAATAATTAAACTAATTTTGACTACACTGTCCCTTTAAAGAAGAGCACATCATATTTATACACAGCCTTTTGTGTCTAACCATTTATTTACGGTTAAAAATATTGACCTTAATAGTTGTGTTTTCTTCAAGTGCCATAAACCTAACCAGTTTAAAGGGACATAACAGTAAAAAAATGCTGTGTTCCATCTAAAATGAATATTTCAAAATGGATCACAGCTTTGTTTATTAAAACACCAGAATATACAGGACAAATGGTTAATTTAAATAAGTGATTCAACTCAAAACACTGTTTATAATGCAGTATTATTACCTCTAGGTGGTGCAGACCCTATTACAAAAAAACTTTACTGAAGACTATAAGAAAAGAAATGGGACATATAAATTAATGAACCATGCAAAAGATAGGGAATCAAGCACTCTTTTGTAAATAATCAAGCAAAATTTAATATACTAGCAAAGAAGCTACATCTCTGATCCGTATAATATCTCACAAGGTTACCATATCATAGTATAGATATCAAATGAATATATATCATAACATCACATTTGTAATATACCACCAAGTCACGTGACAGAAAATAGTATCCTGAAGGTATGCACACCTTTATATCCTTATGTCAAAGTAATCATCATCCGGATAGTACCCCGCACATACTACACCCATGCTGCGCACAGTACCCAAGAACATACAAGGGATAATACTGGGCAGGTTAACTACTGGGATCTAAGTATGGTTGAATACTAACAATGTGCAACTATACAGTAAATGTTACATATTTCCACAGCTTAGTCAGCAGTACAATAGATACTTAGCATTGTGAAATCATTGTATATTTCAGCAAACAAACAGGTGTGATGACAGTTCCCAATAGCATAAGCGTTATGTCTCTGTGCAAGCAAAGCAAAACCAGGATGACCCTCCACAAATTGCGGAATAGCCAGAGTTTTCAAACACCAATAGAACAGAAAGTTATGTGTGTCAATACACTTATCTGTATCCAGAAATAGGAGCTGTAATCCAAAAGCGGTTATGTTGAAATCCTGTTGAATTACTCCTTACACTTCACCGGCTGCTGCTAGATGTGCTGTGGACTTGAACACCGAAAGACACATGGCGTGGATAGACAGCGTGCTTTCGCTTCCGGGTACGTCACGTGCTTGAGCAATCCAAATTGTGTCTAACCATTTATTTATGGTAAAAATTATTGATCTTTATAGTTGTGTTTTCTTCAAGTGCCATAATCCTAACCAGTTTTAAGGGACATGACAGTAAAAAAAATGCTGTGTTCCATCTAAAATGAATATTTCAAAATGGATCACAGCTTTGTTTATTAAAACATTCCGTGTTGAATAAATCAATGCTATATGTGGGAGTTTTCCCTATTAGCCAGTGAGCAAGCACCCACTCTTAGATTCACTTTGATTAAGACAGTTTGCTCTAAAAAAAATTCCTATGCAAAAATATTTTTAACATGTTTAACTGCTGCTCTTTCGTATATATGTATATAGACACAATTAAGTTTTTAAGAACCAGGCCTAGTTTACAATCATCTTGTTAATCTTTTCTGATATGTTTTTATGATAAATTGATCTTACTATTAGTATAGTAAGTGTAATTTTCAAATCTGGTTATAATTCACCCAAATTCTTTAATAAAGTATCATGAAGGCATGAAAGCTTCATTTTTCATTAACACTGCCAACCTCATAAAATCAAATACCAGTTTCTCTTTTAGTAGAAAGTCCCACGCTGATTATTGGATGTCTTTAACCATCTAAAAATTTTAAAATATATTCATACATGTGTGTGGTGCAGTCAGTATCTTGGCTTATGCTGCCCATAGATGGACATGTGATTCCTCATTTCAAAAAGCAGTGTCTGTTCTTTCAAATGAAGGCTTGCACATCCCTCTAAAATAAAAGTGATGACTATGAAAATGGTGGTCATCTGCAACAGCACCCACTTGTGCCCTCCAACTTGAAAGGAGGCAAGCACATCTATAAAATTAGTGGTCCCTCTAGGATTCAGGTAATTACTACGGGAAATGTTGGTTATTATCTCCATTGGAAACAAAGCATATTTCTATGGAAGGATTATGGAGCTTTATAGAGCCCCTTAATCCAATCTCCAATAAAATAGAGAGGATATTTATCTCTATTGAATCAGGGGTCACATGCCCCTTTAGTATGCAGATGATCACTATGCTACCTATCCCAAAGAGGAGATTGCCTTATGGGCCTCCTACAGGGAGCACTGAAGCAGGTCATACATTTTTTTAATCTCTGGGGGTTTTTTTTTACTCTCTGTAGCTGGCCAAAATGGCCCTCTTAACAGAAAGGATGGTTGCAGATTTCAGCCATATACACTTAGGGGCCGATTTATCATGGCACGAATGGATTTGTATACTCCTGTTTCCACGCAAGCCTTCAGGCTCGCCGGAAACAGGAGTTAAGAAGCAGCGGTCTTTAAGGCAGCAGACAGCAATCCGCCCGATTGCATATGATCGGGTTGATTGACACCCCCTGCTAGCTGCCGATTGGCCACGAATCTGCAGGGGGCGGCATTGCACAAACATATCACCAGAACTGCTTGTTCAATGATAAATGCTGACAGCGTATGCTGTCGGCATTTATCAATGTGCGGCAGACATGTTTGCTACAGTGGATCGTGTCCGTCCGCACTTTCATAAATCGGCCCCTTAGTCTGCTCACAAAAATGACCAATGATCTTCATACAACTAAACGAAAATCTGTATTTGTGATTAGGCAATTAAGGTAGCTGCCTAGAATAGCTTCCATCAAATGGTACCCTTTTGACTTGAAAAGAAATACAATTTAATCATTATCCTCGTACAGTCTCTGTTCTGCTTTATATATGATCACCATTGCTATGGTGCCACTTTATACACAATAAATAACTGTAAAATAAGCACAATTAGATATTACAGTAATAATAATTTAGATTACACCTGTTGGCGCTCTACAAATAAATGATAATAATTATTTATTATTATTATACTTAATTTATGAAGCGCCATCATATTCCGCAGCGCTGTCCATGGATACAGTTCATTTAAATAAAACAATAATATAAAACTTCTAAGAGACAGGACAGAATTTGCAAACACATACAGGAGAAATCGAGGGCCCTATTCCCGTGGGAACTTACAATCTAGAATAATGATAATAATAATAATAATAAAAGGCTAATGTTTTTTGTGCAGCCATGGCAAACTATATTTATATAATTAAATATAAATAAAATAGCAAGCTATAGCATATTTTATTACATCTTTTTATGAAAAATCAGTAAGTGTAAAGTATGCATTTTGTTGGGGGGGGGCTGAAAATATACCTTTGTCTGAGTAGCCGAAAATCATTACACCGGCCATAAGAAAAGAAAAAAAAAAGTCCTGCAACATTTAGTTATTGGTTAAAATAAAAAGTGTCTGACTCAGCCTTTAAATATCAGAGCGTTGAAAAGATCATATAGTCCAGAATTAAACAGGTTGAAGTGCTTAGTTTATATCTTTATATAATAATATATAATATATATCACAAATTTGTGAAAGCAGCACAGCAAATCACAATAATAAATCTTATAACATTAAAGGGGCATATTCATGTATAACTGCAAATGTGGTATACATGATACATTGCACTGCATGTGAAATGGGATGCTATATTGGAGAAACAAGCCAAAAACTGCACCTTCGAATGAACTTATGAAAAAAACCACTGTGAAACAAAATACTGCACCCCTGTTGGTCACCATTTCACCCAACCTGACCACTCCATCCAAAACCTCAAAATCAAAATTCTCAGAGGCAACTTCAAAAACACCATGGAAAGAAAAACCTTTGAAATGAAAATGATAATGCACTTCAACCTGTTTAATTCTGGACTAAATGTGGACTCTGGATTCTTAACACATTATCAACATTTTTTGTAATGTACTTTCATTTAGTCAATTACATTGTATATTCCACATTCTTTATACATAGGTACACAGGTAAGCCTATGTCCACACTTTTGTCTTTTTTAACTTTTGTATTCCCCCTGTATATACAATTTCACATCTTTATAGATATTGATTCAATGTTGATATATAACTTTATGTCAGTATATGCTCTATGTAAAGCTATATATTTCCCCTGTCTGTTCTCCTACACTGGACACTGTCTGCCTGTTACCTAAGCCCCCTCATGATTTTTACAACACCTCCTCCTCTTCCTGCACTTTCTGTCTTCTTAGCTATTCTGTGTTTTAAGATATAATCTGTAAATTCCATTGAATTGGTCAGTATTGCTTTAGACTTGAGAAAGGAAGGAACTCTTCCAAAAGCTTGTCAACTTATAAATGTATAGTTAGTCCAATACAAAAAGTATCATTGCTCAATGCAATACTCTTGTTATTTTGATATCTAAATCTCTGGACTAACACGGCTACTCCAATCAACGTATATATATATATATATAGGTATTAAGAGTAAAGCAAATTATGTGCTTAGGCAATCAACACATGTGTTATCTACATTTATATTTCAACCAATGACATTTCACTTTCATACATATTTTTATATGATGTTAGTTTACTTTATTGACCTAACCATAAATAGGACATACTTATTAATTTTTCCCTTCATTATTCAAACAGCGAACACACTATAGCTATTATTAATCTCCAGATTCATTTTGGTTCAAATACTCATATTAAATACTCATTAGATTGCATCAAAGGTTTCTTCATAGGTTCAAAAGCTAAAGGTAGGAAATATAAGGTTTAAAAGAATGTATTTAGATACATTAAAAAAGTTAAAAATGATTACTCAAGAGGGGATTCAAAATAAATAAAAACACATAGAAACACAGTACTCCTCAGAATTGTGGACAAAAAAAAGAGTACAATAGTATAGAAAATATAATACAGTGTAACTGTGTTCTATACAAATTATCCTATACAAAAATCTGTATGTGATGTCTGCTTATTCTATGTGACATAAATATAATATAAATATAGCACTGAGATATTGGTACTAGAGAACAGTCCAAATGATTATGTAAAGATAATGAATGCAAAGTTCCCTGTTGTTCCAAAAAATAATAAAGTTCCAAGAGATGACTGTATCCAATGTGTCAAAAAGCTGTGTCCAAATGTGTCAAAAAAGGTGTCCAATAATAATAATATATCCATAAATATATCCAAAAGTATGCCCAAAATTCCTTCTAAATGTGTGTCCAAAGTAAAAATATATATAAAGCTACAGAATTAAAAATAGGTGTACACCAAAAAACATAAAAAATAGTAATAATAATAAAAAATGGATGAAAAAATGTAAAAGCTATCCAAACGTGTGTAACAAAAAAGTGATGGTCTTTATATACTTATCCTTCTAATGGTGATAATCCTCTGTGTATGTGCAAAGGTCTTCTAAATAATGTGAGACAATCTCCTATAAGAGATAAAATACATAGTGCAATATCGCTAGTAATATCCGTAACAATAAGTAATATGCTTAACAATGTGTAAGGAACCTGAGCTGGTAAATCAGCGTTGTCTACGCGTTTCGGTCCTAAAAAGTTTTGGTTTCATAATAAATTAAATATATATGTGTTACTATTAAGACCCTTTGGGAATACACAATCCAAATTAAAAATCCATTTGGATTCTACTCTTAGGAGCTGCTTCTCAAAATCTCCTCCTTTCCATTTTTTTATTGGTTGCATATATCCATATATTTAAGGCTTTTGTTGCTGCTGCTGTGGACTTCTTTAAAATGTCTGTATAGGGGGATATCTTCTTTTTTTACATCTAATTTGGAGTAGGTGTTCGTGTATCCTATCTTTAAGTTTCCTTGATGTTTACCCTATGTATTGAAGCCCACAGCCACACTCGATCATGTAAATGACTCTTTTGTCTTGGCATTGTATGGTTTCTTTCATATGGAAAGATTCTTTATTTACCCATGATTGGAAAGTGTGGGATTTTTTACCGTGTTTACATGTTTTGCATGTGTGAAACGGGAAAAAGCCTTTAAGTTGTTTGCCAAACACATTCTTTGGTGTATTGCGATGTATCGTATGTATACTAGGGGCAATAATAGTTTTCAAATTTTTGGTCTTGCGATAAATAAATTTGGGGATTTCACTCAAACTATTCCCAATTATATTGTCTTCTTTTAAAAAGTGCCAATGCTTTCTTATGATTCTTTCTATTAATAATCTTGTTTTCGCTGTATTCGGTAATAAATGGCACTTCTATCATTGTATTCTCATTGCATTTTTTCTCTTTATATTTTAATAGCGATTCCCTGTTGATAGCTTCGACTTCTTGAATTGCCTTATTTATGGTGTTTTCCTCATACCCTCTTTCTAAACATTTGGATGTGATCTGAGAAAATTGACCATGCCACTCAGATCGAAAATAATTCAAAGTGTAAATTCTCTCTGGACTAGTCACCACATTATCAAATACTCTACTATTGAAGTTTAAAATAAGGTAGATCATTCAAGTCCTATGTTCCTATTATTTTTGCCCTATGTTTTTATTTATCAATGCAATGTGATATGTATATGTATCTTATTTCTCAATTCTAACTCTGAGGGACAGATTCTATTTCTCAATCCCAATTCTAAGGGACATATATTTTTGTGAATAAATGGTATATTTTTTTGAAAAAAAATATTTTTTTAGCTTACTATGCTTACCTGCATATATATATATATATATATATATATATATATATATATATATATATATATATATATATATATATATATATATATTTAATGCACTGGTTCCTTGTTATTTGCTTAGACCAGTAAAAACCTTTTAATCTTATACATACTCAGAAGTCTTCTGTCTTCAAGGCAATTTAGGATTTACATTTTAAATTACAAAGTGTGAACCTGAGCCTGTTAAACATATTTGAAATGTGTAAGATATAAAGTGTATACATGACATGTGAATATACACTATATAATTCTACCGTCCATATCACTGTAATACTCACCTTACTCTCAATGTATAAATTATACACACACCTATGTATATATTCTCTATTTAGATAGCTTTGTATCTAAAAATGAAAGTAAATAAGCTTCCGGGAATCCTAGACGGAAGTGCGTAACCGGATATGATCCCAACCAGATATGATGTCATTATAAAGACATTTAGACTGCCGCAATGGAACCGGATGTTATAAGGCACATGATCACTTCCGGTTTCGCCAGCAATGATTGGCTCAATATTGCCTTTTAAAGAAGCCTTTTTAGTATAGCCATTATCATTCTTAAGAAAGGTCCTGTTTAGGACCGAAACGTGTAGACAACACTGATTTAACAGCTCAGGTTCCTCTCACATTGGTAAGCATTTTACTTATTGTTACGGATATTACTAGCGATATTGCACTATGTATTTTATCTCTTAGGAGATTGTCTCATATTATTTAGAGGACCTTTGCACATACACCGAGGATTATCACCATTAGAAGGATAAGTATACAAAGACCATCACTTTTTTGTTACAAACGTTAGGATAGCTTTTCCATTTTTTTATCCATTTTTTTATCCATTTTTTATTATTATTACTATTTTTTATGTTTTTTGGTGTACACCTATTTTTAATTCTGTAGCTTTATATATATTTTTTCTTTGGACACAAATTTACATGTAATTTTGGGCTTACTTTTGGATATATCTTTGGATATACTATTATTATTGGACACCTTTTTTGACACATTTGGACACAGCTTTTTGACAAATTGGATACAGTCATCTCTTGGAACTTTATTATTTTTTTGGAACAACAGGGAACTTTGCATTCATCATCTTCACAGAATCATTTGGACTGTTCTCTAGTACCAATATCTCAGTGTTATATTTATATTATATTTATGTCACATAGAATAAGCAGACATCACACACAGATTTTTGTATAGGATAATTTATATAGAACTCAACGTACTGTATAGAACGCAGTAACACTTTATTATATTGGCTATACTATTGTACTCTTTTTTTGTTCACAATTCTGAGGAGTACTGTGTTTTTATGTATTTCGAATCCCCTCTTGAGTAATAATTTTTAACTTTTTTTAATGTATCTAAATAAATTCGTTTAACCCTTATATTTCCTACCTTTAGCTTTTGTAGCTATCTTGGCTGGCCTAGCACTCCTCCATTTGCAAATCTTTGGTTCCCTTATTGAGATCTGGTTGAGAGATCTTGCTTCTGGGAGGAGCTTGTGTAGCTGCACTTTGGCACTGTGGATTCATACTGTTTACGGTTCTTCATAGGTTGCCATACTTTTTGTTCATTGTTATATTTCAATAATAATATTAGATGACCTTCCTGCATTTTGATTTTCACATAGGGAATCACTTTTTTGTACATACTAGGGATGGGCTAATGTTTCAAAACAATCATAAAAAAGTAATTCTACACAATTTTTGAACATTTATTTTGTTATTGTATGTAATATTTGAATATCAATAATTAATATTCAATTATAATAATATTATTATTCAAATAATGATTTTCAGACTTTAGTGTAAGTCTGTTGCAGTCAATAATTAAATGTAATATTCAACTGTTACATTTTAATATTTCAATATTACAATCAATATTCATATATTACATTTGTTATTTGAATGTTAACATTTTCAAATTCACATTCAAATAGCAAAATTCTAACACTTGTCCATCCCTAGTCTGTATGTCATCTCAGCACTCCCACCAAACTGAGTTGATTTTCTTATTCTGCATATAGTTGCATCCAATTTACAGAGTACATAGAGTAGGTAAAATTGTTTGTCATTGAAACTAGCAGTAAGAGCTTGTTTAAGTACAACTAATGCATTCTATATCCCTCAGCTGCAATGACTAATATGGACAAGGTTAAACAAGTCTGTCCAGAAAAAGTAGGATTATTACACTCAAAAACTATCATACATTATTTAATACCTTTTTTTAAACAGAACAAAGAATACATTTACTATAATGTCCCTTTAAGCGGTCTGCCAATCTAAAAATAAAATCCATTTTATCAAGGAAACATCTGAATAAGAGACTCAATAGACCTTGTAGTCACTTTCATAAAGAGCGCACTTGCTCATTCACCAGTGAACAACATTGAGGAAATGCGGGCTCTCTCTCATTGAAACAATAAGCAGAGCTTTTATATTGCACTTCAAGCACAGAGCACTATATTTTAAAATCAATTTAATCCATATTCTTTTACTAGGCATGCATTAAATACAATTAAACCTTGAGGTTCTGACTGCTTGGGTATGGGAGTGGCATTTAATGAAAAATCCCATCTGCTGCCATGCTATTAAAATCACATAATGGCTCACGTCCTTTTGAACACCACAGCTCAATGAATATACTAAGCCACACTAAGCAAAATTGAGTTGGCAAACTCCCCATACAGTCCCAAATTTAACTAAATAGAATGGAGCAAACATTAGATTAGCAGAACAGTATCAGTTAAAATACACTATTTTGTGCAGATATAAAGGAAACATCAAAAATACATTTTCTTTTAATATTTTTTCCTTTTGAAACTGTATTTTATTTCTATTTGTTA
This sequence comes from Bombina bombina, assembly GCF_027579735.1. NCBI lineage: Eukaryota > Metazoa > Chordata > Amphibia > Anura > Bombinatoridae > Bombina > Bombina bombina. The sequence continues at coordinate 1,024,958,361 of NC_069502.1, forward strand.
ACAATTTTCACTTAACTTATTCCATTATTTAGTGTGTATATGTATATTTAAACATATTTAATATATATATATATATATATATATATATATATATATATATATATAATTATATATATATATATATAAATAATATATAGATCTCTCTCTCTCTCTCTCTCTCTCTCTATATATATATATATATATATATATACACACACACACACATAAATGTAAGCCTATTTATTTATAACAGTGGTTGCCAAAAAAATCTGCCAAGTAAAAAAATTAAGGTTTATTTTCAATTATTATTTCTGATTTTCAGTTACTGTAAAGGATAGTAATTCAGTTTAAAAATATATATATTAGAAAATATCAAACTTTTGCACATATTTAATTTTTATGCCTTGATATAAAATATGCCATCTGAAATTTTCTTAAGCTAGTAGTTCTTTTACAGAAAGTGATGTGAAATTTTCTGAACAGGGGCACAGATAGCAAAACAAACTTTATCCTATGCTATCCAAAACAAAACAAAAATGTTTGGCTAGAGTTTCACCTAAAAAAAGTGCCTGTTCCAACTTACATACAAATTCAACTTAAGAACAAACCTAAAGTCCCTATCTTGTACGTAACCCGGGGACTGCCTGTATATATATATATATATATATATATATATATATATATATATATGTATATATATATATATATACTGTGTGTATGTGGTGTGTGCGTGAATATATATATATATATATATATATATATATATATATATATATATATATATATATATGTATATATATATATGGACATAACCAACACTGTTATATTAACACACTTTTTACATATTTGATTACCTTATATCTAAGCCTCTCCAGACTGGCCCCTTATCTCAGTACTTTTACAAACTTGCATTGCAGCCAATTAGAGCTGACTCATGCATAACTCCACAGAAGTGAGCACAACATTATTTATACGACACACATGAACTAGCACTATCTAGCTGTGAAAAGCTAATAAAATGCGGCCTATAAGGGCCTATAAATCAACGTATGAGCCTACCTAGGTTTAGCCTTCAGCAAAGAATACCAAGAGAACAAAGCAAATTTGATGATAAAAGTAAATTGAAAAGTTGTTTAAAATTGAATGCTCTATCTGATTCATGAATGTTTAGTTTCGACTTTACTGTCCCTTTAAAGGGACATTCCAGCCAAAAATTTACTTTACATGGATTCATTGTAGTTTTGAATAGAAGCATTTTTGTAATATACATGCATTAGCAAAAATGCTTCTAATAAAAGCTATAGCTGTTTCAAAAGTGTATTTAAGTTTGCACCGTGCACCAGCATTTAAAACACTGCACTTGGTCAGAGAGCCTAAGGTGCTTTTAACATCTGGTAATGACTCAATTTGTTAAGTGCTGACATGATACAAGCCCCACTGATGATCTAAACTACTGCAGTATTTAAATTGCCGGTGCTGTGAGAATATCTATACTTCACGTGCACATGCAGAGAAAAATGTTAACACTAAAACAGTGATAACTTTTACTAGAATATTTTTTTCCAATACATCTATATTGTAAATTTGTTTCTATTCAAAGATGTAATTCATCTATGTGCATTTAAATTTTGACCGGAATGTGCCTTTAATACAGACACCATATAAATAATATACATAATATCTATTTGCAAAATGTAACTATTAAAATAATAGCACAGAAAATAAGTTTATGTCATGTGAATATTAATAGAATGTATTTAATTTGGGTTTTCTGTGGGAGTTATCACTACCAGTCAATGAGCAATAGATACTTCAGTAAGAGCTGTACACAAATATTCACTTTCTGTTGGTTTCAATTTAAATTTTAACAAACTTTTTGATTTGAAAACAATATTTTTTTACATTTTTAACTTCTGTTCTTTTAAATACTTGATAAAAACATTGAGACTACAATGTACTCTTAACTTCCAGGGGGTTAGTAGTAAGAACACAAAGGGACTATCAGCTCAAGGTGGTCCCATGTGTATCTAGATATAGTCATATTAAGTCACCTTTCTAAAGGTCTACATTCTTTTAAATTCAGGTTATAAGGTAAATACAAGAATGTGTATTTAATCTTTGAGACCAAGCTTCCTACCTATGGACCATGATAGTCACTATTGCACAACAATGCTATAATTTATATGGTATTTAAATATACATCAGCTATATTTATTGATTACAGAACTTGTAAAGTCATTATGTATGGACTTTAACAAATATATGTTATACATATAAAAAGTTTTAAAAAGAAAGTGGAAAAGCATGTTTTTTCATTCATTCAGAAATGTAATTGTATGATGAAAAGCATTAGCTTAAGGAGCATGGTGAAGGGCCCATCTATAATTGTGTCCCAGTTATTCCTAGTTACACCACTGTAGCCCATTTATTAAAGAAGATCAGGCTTCAGAGAAAGACTGCATAGACATACACAAGAAATGAAGACTAGAGCAAGGGTGGTTAAAGGGACACTCAAGTCAAAATTAAACTTCATGATTCAGATACAGCATGTAATTTTAAACAACTTTGCAATTAACTTCCATTAACAAAATGTGCACAGTATTTTTATATTTACACTTTTTGAGTCACCAACTCCTACTGAGCATGTGCAAGAATTCACAGCATATAGGTATATGCATTTGTGATTGGCTGATGGCTGTCACATGATATAGGGGGAGTGGAAATAGACATAACTTTAAAATGTATTTAACAAAAATCTACTACTCATTTGAAGTTCAGACTAAGTGCTATTGCATTGACTTCTTATCATGCATTTGTTGATTATGCAAATCTACAGTGTTGACTGGTCCTTTAAATGTTTTGAGATTGTACATCCAAATTGTTTTAAGTTCAAATGTCATCATATATATATATATATATATATATATACGTATATATAGTATAAGTATATAAAAACGTAAAGCTTAATTGCTGCCATTTAGCATAAATAATAAGAAAATATTTTGCTAACAAAAGTATTATTTATGAGACCTTTAGCACTTGTGTCATAGGTTCACCCATGACACCGCTGGACTAAAAGGTTTGGAGAAGACCTTACAAGTTTAGTGAATCTATCTAAATACTGTAGTGATTCACCAAACAGAATAGAAGTACAGGTAACATTATAAAACAGGACACACAATCAATAAGCATGCTAAAAAAAAATGCTATACTTTATTTAGAAGCCAGAAGAACTTTGCTTCCAAATTTGCCCTCAGCTTCTCCTATTTTCATGGATGTCAAAAAAGAATGAACCTGTATGTGAAAATGAAATATATAGAAAAGTAGCCTAACAATAAGAAAAAAACCTGGACACAATGGGCTACAGACCCTATTAGTTCTCCTAAAGTAATGTTTGTGATCAGTTTCTCTTTTCGTCACTCTGAGGCCAGACACTTTGTCAAAGTTGATCTGTAATTCTGCCTTATTTTCTTTCTATGTATTTTAATGGGTTTTTGTTTTTTGTTTTGCTCTGTCTTCTTGGTGTGTATTTCTTACTGTTGAATCAAGTGTTATTGATTATGTTAAATCCACTGCATCTAAATTTTGCTCTGATTATTATGGTGACCAAGTGTATTCTAATGAGTCAAGCAAGCTATAAATTTAAAAAAGGACTCAATTATTTACAATAAGTGGTCTCATTTCTTTGTTTTTACGTCACAGGACGGTAATATCTGGGATTCTGACTATACCTATTGAAGATCATCAAAGAAACCAGTTTCCTTACATCTAGAGTGTCCCATGTCTGAGAAAATATACAACCTGTTTCTATTCTCCCAAAACTTAAAAAAAAAGTGACATTGATTCAAATGTATCATGAAATAAAAAAATAAAAAATACTTCCATTATCAAAATGTGCAAAATCTTTTTCATGCACACTTTTTGAGGCACCATCTCCTACTGAGCATTTGCAGGATAGCACAGTATATACATATATGTGTTTTGTGATTGGCTGATGGCTGTCACATTATACAGAGGGAGGGAAAATATAATTAAGTTTGAAATATGGCAGTAAAAAATCTACTTCTTTTTGGAATTCATAGTAAGTGCTATTGCATTGTATTATTGTTATGTATTTGTTGATTTTGCAATTCTACTATATTTAATGGTATTTTAACCACATTTTCAAGAATGTTATCAGTAATTTTAAACATAGGGCTCCATGTACTAAAGCGTCATATAAAATAAACTCGCTCCAACTCACGGTGAGCAAAACGATGCCTGCCATCCATATATAGTAAAAAAAGACAAAAAATGATTGCGTCTTATCTACTGCAAGCAAAGTTGGATAATTGATAAATTTGAAGCCTTGATAATATCGAAAATTGAAATGTAAGGTGTACATGGTAAACAACGATAGCTATGGAATATTGTCTTCATTGTATCAATAACTTTTGTTAGGTGATGCAAAAAGGCAGATTGACTGATCCCAATATTGACGTTAGACATGGCCTGACAGGATCCTGTGGCAAAAAAGTGCAATGCTGCCAAGAACATCAGGAGTCCGGGAATGGCCATTGACCGCGCCGTCATAGGCTCAAAAAAATCAGCAATTTCTGCATACAAATTCAATATTGATTGACGATCCAGATGGAACCTTTGAACAACCTCTCTATTGGAAAGGCCATCTAAACCAACCCATGGAAGGAATACATGCAGTACCCACATTCTACTTCTTCTCACATGATTTTCCAAAGCATCTGCTCCTCTAATCTGCCTTTTCCCCCGGATTTGTATCAGACGAATAATATATAAATAAAGAAGTGTCTCCATGGCTAACACTATTGACGATGATTAACAACTGAAGAATCAAACCTGCTACAAAAAACTATGGAGTAATCCCATGCAACAATTCCATCAAGAGTATAAAGATCTTATTTCATATGCAAAGATACATAATACCATTTCCAAAAAAGAAAAGAAATTTATAACTGTGAAGAATCCAAAAGTTGTGACGTTCTACCTAATACCAAAAATACATAAGAACAGTAAACATCCACCTGGGCGTCCAATAGTTTTGGGAAATGACAACTTGACGGAGAAAGCGAGCCAATATATTGATATGAGATTAAGGGAATTTTTAACTCAAATGCCATCATATACGAAAGATACTATGGAAGTATTACAACATCTGCAAGATATCCAATTAGATTCCAACACCTGTCTAGTAACTGTAGATGTAGAGGCATTGTACACGAGCATTAAACATGAGTTAGGTCTCAAAGCTGCTAAACATTATTTGGATATGTCCACAGAAGAAGATGAAAATCACAATCAATTCATTTTAGATCTTCTTGAATTTGTGCTAAAGAAAAATGTCTTCATATTCGACGACAAATTTTATCTCCAAACAAGAGGGACTGCTATGGGCACAGCATGTGCCCCCACTTATGCGAACCTCTTCTTAGGGTGGTGAGAGCAAACTTTAGTTTTTTCCAGTGAAAATGAAAAGTACTTGAAACACATTCCCCTCTGGCTGAGATATATAGATGATATTCTATTTATCTGGGAAGGCTCTAAATCAGAACTTGAGTCCTTCCTAGAGAAACTAAATTCAAACCAGTTGAATATCAAACTCACCTATGAACTCTGCCAGAGGGAAATTACATTCCTGGATTTAAAAATCTTCAAATTGGATGATGGAAGAATAGGAACAGACCTATTCAGAAAGCAAACAGCCACCAATACCATTTTGTTTAGCACAAGTGCTCATTCTCTAACACTATAAAGTCCCTCCCAGTAGGAGAATTTCTAAGAACCAAAAGAAATTGTTCTGAAGAAGACCTATTCATAAAACAAGCCAGAGAACTGGAAACTCGACTATATCAAAGAGGATATAGCAAAACATCAGTAAAAGCAGCTAAAAAAAGCGCAAAATACAAATAGGTCAAAACTGCTAAAGCCTAAAAAACGAGATTCAGATAGCAAGACTCGGTTAGTGCTAACGTATAATTCCCAGAGCTATAGATATAATCAATATCATTCAAAAACATTGGCCAATATTACAATCTGACCCGTCACTCAACGAACTGATAGGACAAAAGGTAGAAGTGAGTTATAGAAGAACTAAAAACTTACAAGAGATGGTAAGCTCCAGCCATTTTACCAGACAAAAGAAAAAGAAAAAAAACTAATATCCCTAAAGGATCTTATGCCTGCGGCACTTGCATCAGCTGCAAACATTTAAAGAAAACCACTACAATAACAGATAGGTTTGGCAAAATTCATCTAATCAGATCTTTTATCAATTGCAATACTACAGGCGTAATCTATATTCTAAAATGTAATTGCCCAAAAACCTATGTGGGCATGACGACACGAAAACTACGCACAGACTGCAAGAACATCTTCGCAATATCAAAAACGCAGCAAAAGATCTGGCTAAAATGAAATCAATTACATCAGTAGCGTACCACTTTTATAGGCACTATCAATCCAAACCTGATAATCTAATCTGTTGTGGAATACAAAAAATAAGTCTGGGCATAAGAGGCGGAGATATGGAGACAATTCTCCTACAAAATGAAAGCAGATGGATTTATCTTTTGAATTCAGTTCAACCGCATGGTTTAAATGAACACAATAATTATTTTTCCAATCTGTAACGTGGATTATCTAAAATAAGAAGCAATCTAGTGAAATAAAATAATAATATTCTTTTCATCCTCCTTATACATCCAAAATTGATATGGACTTAGATTCATTCTTCATTAAGAATTGAATAAGTTGAACCTATACACTCACAAACAAATTAATCTCCAATAATCCTATTACTAAAAAACTTTTGCAAGTTAACCTCACTTTATATTTCAGTTCACAGTGAAACGCAAACACTTTATAGATTTACACATCAACAATCACAGTCTTTTGATTTCTTTAATACACCCTAGATAATATATGTAGTTCGGTTTATTCACCTTTCACATTCTAGAATGTTTCTAAAAAAGACTCAGGTCACAGATATATATCTATATTAGCTATTTCCATTCCACATTTAAGGCACCTAGCACAAAAATAAAAATGATAGTTCACTCTTCAATTTGTCCTTAATTGAGGTTAAAATTATAAAAATTCTTTAAAAAAAGATCTTCACAATACACATTTTTACTTGAGTAAGGTATTCATAATCCTCTGTTTAATTCACATCTTGTCACAGTAATTTATTCAAAAGATTAACTTTCATCTATATAACATCTATGTTTATAATTTAAAATCTGAGAATAGTAATATGGTGAGAATGTGTTCATAAGATGTAGACAATAAAGGTCCAACAAATATTGCAACAAAATTTAAAGGTATAACTTATACATTAACAAATGTAATATAATGTCAAACTTCGCAGTGATTATCTATTTTATATTATTTCATATCAGTTCTCTGATAATGTCTACTTACATTCTTGTGACATTTAAGTTTACTACTTATAATTTGAGAATAATACTATAGTGAGAATATATTCTTGAGATTTAAATAATTTAAGTTAAATAAACATTCCAATACAATTCAAATGCACAGTTTGTGTAGGAATAAAAACAATATAATGGTCAAAACTTCGGTACAAATACAGTTTATTAAATATATATAATTAGATGGTGATAAAAATGCAAGTCCTAATATCAGCAAACATATCTCCTTTGCTAAATACATATTCGCAAATAGCCTTCAGATATGTGCCAAATCAGTATCAAAGTAAGAAGTTTGTATCTAAGTTAAGTCCACATGAGGAGAACCAATGAACTAAAGATTAGATTGCAAACTAATAAGAGAAAGAATATGATTGAGGTTTTGTCTCTCTTCATTTGATTGGCCAAAAACCGGCAAAAGGGTGGAGTAATGAGACGTTAAATATTCACACCCTTTGACAAAGCCAGGTTACTGGCGAAACATGTTAGGGGACTGTGGCTGTATGTAATTTTAGCTTGTCTGCTTTCTAAATAATATCCGAGGTGGAAATACTTCACTAATTTACATGTACAGAGTATATCAGTAGAAATAATAACGGCATTTGCCATTTCCACTTAGGTATAATCTATAGTAAATAATTATTTACTTTGCTAAAGGTAATGGGTAATGATAACTGGTACAAGGACAACTAAGGTATAGGCCGGTAATCCTAAACAAGAGACAAGATACTGTAATAAGCTGTTATATGACGATAGCACTTACTAGTCTTTAAAGGTATAGGCCGGTAATGATAGTAATTACAAATCCTTAAAGGTATAGGCCGGTAATGATAAGGTACTACAGTATGCAAAACAACAACTTATATGGGGTCAATGTTTGAGAACTTTTAGAGGTATAGGCTGGTAATCCCTATTTACTTTGCTCAAGCTAATGGGTAATGATAACTGGTACAAGGACAACTAAGGTATAGGCCGGTAATCCTAAACAAGAGACAAGATACTGTAATAAGCTGTTATATGACAATAGCACTTACTAGTCTTCATAGGTATAGGCCGGTAATAATAGTATTCACAAATCCTTAAAGGTATAGGCCGGTAATGATAAGGTACTATAGTATGCAAAACAACAGTTTATATGGGGTTAATGTTTAAGATCTTTTAGAGGTATAGGCCGGTAATCCCTAGTGAACTACTAGACACTACGGTAATATCATAAGTGTGAATATTAGGTATTAGGTCCCTAAGGTATAGGCCGGTAACTCTGAGTATTAAGCTTCATTAAATAATATTAAGCAACTGTAAATTCATACAGATAACGATATCTAGAACAATACGCTACAATTAAAGTAGCTATAGTATTCCTTACCCAACAACGATTAATATTATTATAACAGATATGCTACCATCCAGCACCTATACATAATTAGAGGTATAGGCCGGTATACATTTGAATAGTAGAGCACTTATTATAGGAAGCAAACGTTAACACTGCCCGATATTTTACTATAGCTTAACCTTAAAGGCGCATATTATGTAAAGGAGATTGACATATCTATACCCCAAAAATATCTATTTTGTAACTATACTAGGTATCACACGGTAAATTTGTAGCAGCCAAAAAGTACTCAATGATTATGTACACAAATGTTGCCGTATATCACTAGCAATTGAAACAAAATATCTAAATGTATTTCAATGTCTGACTCAGACTAAGTTTTTACATAACAGTGCCATTAAACTGTGAACTGAAACACATGACCGAAGCTTCGATATTGTTGCAGTGTATAAGCAGCATTGTTGGCAATAAAATAATGCTAATATTTCACTGTTTTGTAAGTTGATTAACCCATCAATCCCTGACATACACCAATCGCAACCTATATATCTTTGAGGATATTAATAGGCATTCTATAACACTAGCAACACTGAATAACGTTCAATGTATAAACCTTATATGATATAGGATAGCTAATCTCCTTGGTTATTCTGTATTAAGTGTTATGTACTAAGGTGCATGATTTGAAAACGATATAACTTAACTACGATCGAATTGAGGAGTGCGTTAGTTAACACGATCAAATAATGGCATAAAACAAAAGTGACTTTATTGGCAAGTAAATAAGCGTAAATTACTTAGTCTGGTATCTCACTAGTTAAATTTGAATAAGCTGCCCTAGCTGAGGATTGTATATCTATCTAACATTGACATACCAGTTGCTAGCTATATCCCCATTCTCAATCTGAGATCTACCCATTATCCTTGATGCATATGTTATAATCCGCAATTTATGAGATCGGATTTAAATAGCAGATGTTAATTTTAAATGTTTTGTCCTTGTGTGTATGTATAATTTTAAAGATTTCTATTAAAGGTTAAATTTGATATATTCCTCCATCCAGGAGTCTCAAATCATCTATCCTTCTCAATCCAATCACAGGAACGTGAGTGCTAAACAGGTGTACAATAATATCAGTTTTTTACTGATTTTGTTTTAGTTACAACTGAAGTCTGTTGACCTTTTATATCAGTTGTAGGCGTATATCATAGCTCCTATTGTTTATTATAGTGCTCGCCACCTAAATGCTGGCAAGGGATATTTCACGAGGTTGACACGGAAAAGGTATCCAGTGGAAAAATAGATTTTTTTAGTAACTATGGTTTATTGTGAGATTTATGTTGAGCAAGGAGTTTTATGCTGCAAAAAAGGGTCGGATCGCAGAGCTGCAGACAAGCTCACTCACAACTTGTCAATTGGAATTTTTTTAATTTTCTATCCATGCATCTAATATTAACGTGGAAAAGCAGAACAGCATGCTGAAAGTTTAATACATGAGGCCTATAGATTATCCCCTCTTAATATCTAATACTACCTTCTGCATATTCCTTTTTCTAGAAAACAACATTTAATACAAATATATGGTGTGTAGGAGATATGGTGTGCCACTGTATACAATGTGCAAAAAAGTACCTTGTGTGCAGATTTAGT
>NC_069502.1:1024978768-1024988768 GCF_027579735.1 Bombina bombina
CCTTTTAACCCCTAAACCGCAAATCCCCACATTGTAATAAACCTTTTTAACCTATTAACTCTTAAACCACCAACCCTCCACATCACAATAAACCTAATTGACCTATTAACCTCTAAACCGCCAAACATCCACATCGCAATCAACCTAATTAACCTATTAACCTCTAAACCACCAAACCACCGACAACGCAAATAACTAATTTAAATACTAAGCCCCATAACCTAACACCCCCTAAATTAACCCCAAATACTACTAAATTACAATTCAAATAAAAACTAACATTACATTACAAAAAATAAAAAAGTCTAACATTACAGAAAAAAATAAACAAAATTATCAAAAATGTAAAAAAAATTATACCTAATCCCTATGAAAATAAAAAAGCCCCCCAAAATAAAAACACCCCCTAATCTAAACTACCAATAACCCTTAAAAGGGCCTTTTGTAGGGCATTGCTCTAAAAAAATACTAAGTAAAACCCAACACCCAACCAACCCCCCAAAATAAAAAAACGAACATTAAAAAAACTAAGCTACCCAGTTTCTATGGGCATTGCCCTTAAAAGGGCATTCAGCTCTTTTAATGCCCCTAAAAGGGCAATCAGTTCTTTTTCAAGCCCAAAATAACCCTAATCTAAAATAAAAAAGCCTAAACCTAATCCCCAAATAAGTGCTCACTGTTCCTGAAGTCCGGCGGAGAAGGTCTTCTTCCAGGCGGCTCCATCATCTTCTGTCTTCATCTGGAGCGAAGGCGGGGTGGAGCGGAGGTGCGGAGCTGTCTTCCCGATGCCAGGATCCTCAGCGATGGTCCTCGGCGGTCCTCAGCAGTGTGGAGGCTCCTCTTCATGCGTTTGTCCATCTCACACTGAAGATTGAATGCAAGGTATCCCATATTTATTGGGTACTTTGCATTCCTATTGGCTGAAATTTTAAAATCAGCCAATAGGATGAGAGCTACTGAAATCTTATTTGCTGATTTGAACAGCCAATAGGATTTCAGTAGCTCTAATCCTATTGGCTGATTTCAAAATTTCAGCCAATAGGAATGCAAGGTACCCCAAATTGATTGCGGTACCTTGCATTCAATCTTTGTACGATGGACATTGGATGAAGAGAAGCCTCCATGCCGCCGAGGACTGCCGCTGCCACCGAGGACCGCCGCCGCTGAGGACCGCCGCTGAGGATCCACTCGTTGGGGAAGACAGCTCCGCACCTCTGCTCCGTGCCGCCGGTGAGGACCACCGCTAAGGATCCACAGCTCTGCACCTTCGCTCCGTGCCGCCCTTGCTCCGGATGAAGATAGAAGATGATAGAGACTCCTGGAAGAAGACCTTCTCCGCCGGACTTCAGGAACGGTGTGTACCTATTTGGGGCTTAGTGTTAGGAAAAAAAAATTTTTTGGGGGGTTATTTTTAAGATTAGGGATTTAATGGGCTGGAAAAGAGCTGAATGCCCTTTTAAGGGCAATGCCCATACAAATGCCCCTTTAGGGGAAATGGGTAGTTTAGGTTTTTTAGTGTTAGTTTGTTTATTTTGGGGGGTTTGGTGTGTGGGGGGGTTTTACTATTAGGTGTAATCTGTCATTTGTTTAGGTAAAAGAGCTGTTTAACTTAGGGCAACGCCCTACAAAAGCCCTTTTAAGGGCTATTGGTAGTTTAGTATTAGATTAGGGGATGTTTTTATTTTGCGGGGAATTTCAAAAATATTTTTTTTTTTTTTACCTTTAAATCAATTATGTTCTCCTTCTACAATCTAATGGTCAATTAAAAAAACACTTATAACCTATCTGTCTCTATCTATCTATTTATCTTCTATCTATTTATCTATCTATCTATCTAGGTCTCCACACTCCTACGGATATCTTATACTTTTTAAATACATTCATGTCCCAAAACATCTTCTCAACTTTATTTGGAGACAGTTCTATAATTCTTATATTCCGCAATGAGAAAACACTTTTCTGGAAGCTTTTCAAAAGATCTTTGGAATTTTCATATTCTACACCTAGGACCTGCTGAAAATTATTTTTTCTTTTTCTTGACTCTGCACTACTTTCTTAAATATTCTTCCACATGATCTTGTTGTTAAACTTTTTTTAAATACAAAACTTTAAATATGTTAATATGTATTATTGCAATGACGTTCAAAGATTAAAAAATGTTGATCATAAAATTACTCAAAAAATATATATAACAATAAATTGCATACATGTTGATATTAATGGTTAAATCAACCTTGTAAAATTAGTTTCCCCTTAAAATGTTTCCAGTGACTTGTTATACCAGTGGCAGAGAAATGTATGGGAAATTTCTGCTTTAGGTTTATTTTGTATGTGAAATAACGGTTTCTATTAATTGAAACCACAACCCAATCAAGTGGGCTGAGCTGGCAGGCATAGCAGACCTCATGATCTTATCTCACTTTATACAAAAAGGATTCCTTTTCTTATTTCTCAATCTATACACGCAGGCCAATACATAGAAACAGCAATGAAAAATTAACTTTTTTTCCTCTTTGTCCCTGTGTGATTTCTTTTAAACTTTTTGTTTACATAGCTTTTCTATAACAAGAACATAATGACATTTTCAGTATATGTGGTAAAACATCGGCTTTTTTTTGCAAATAATTTAATACACTTCAGCAGGTTGGTCTGAAGAAGGGGGGCTACTGGGCTCAGAAATATCACTATATTAAAGTATAATTTGCTACAAGTCCAGTGAGTGCGGATCTTACATTCCATGGATCAATTTATATTTCCCGGCACCCTGGCGATGTTTACTGCTGTGTGAGTGCAAATCCATCTTGATTTATTATATATATATGTGTGTGTATGTGTGTGTATAAAAGTAATTGACTTTTGGAAATGGTGTTTTTCAACTACCCTTTGAGCGTGTACATGGTAATTGCTTAATCAGTGCATTAGCTCATTTATAACTATCCTTAACCGGCCTTAGCAAAGAAAATAAAAGGACAGATTATAAGTGGAGTGCAAAATATCGATTTTGCTATGCGAACCTCGCATTCGCATTGCACGGAAGCATGCGCTCCCATAGGCTTCAATGGGAGCCTCATATACGGCACAGAACCTAAGTGCAGCAAATAGGGTAAGTCGTGCAGCAATTTTTAAATATATATGTATATGCTTATATACATATATATTTTGTGTTAATATGTGTATATATATATATATATATATATATATATACATATTAACACAAAAATATATATGTATATAAGCACATACATATATATATATATATATATATATATATACTGGGAACACACAGTCCCCATAGACCGCAATGTAAAGGCACTTTTCAGTACAGTTTTTTTTTTTCAAACAACCCACACCTACCATCTTTAGCCCATTATGCAGTTACTTTATTAAAAATTAAAAATGTTAATATATTTATTTTTTAATTATTTAATAGATTAATACATTAAATTTTCAGGGCAATTGAGGGACATTTAGAAAATTAACCAGAGGTCACTTGTAGTTGGCTGATTATTTATTGCTCTCCCGCAAATGGGCGAATTTGCCCATTTGTGGACACGAGATAAATTAGAGCTCCACTTGTAATCTAGTCCAAAATAAATATACAGAAAAAAGCCTTTTTAAATGATGTATCCATGGGCTTTAAAACAAGACAATTTTGTGCTAACAAAAGGATAGCTTCAAAATAAAAATAAAAAATTGTGCAGACTTTGGGTAAAAATGGCTTAAAAGGCGTTGCAGTGAATAAATTACATTTTCTAATTTGATAGAGCATGCAACTCTTGCAATATTTACCATGGACCCATATGTGTTTAATACTACACCACCACTACCCCCCTTAAAAAAAGCATTGTAGCTCCCGAACTGAACAGCTGCCGAATAGCTGTCTGTGACTCCCAAGCATGCCATTACCTATGTGCTTAATCCCTTTGTGGTAGTTAAATATATGGAGTTCCAGTGTTAGTAGTGCAAATAAAACATGCTCTAACAAATTAGAAAAAAAATTCCACTACAATGTTTCTTTAGCTGCTGATATACTATTCATATTTTAAGAGTAGTTTCTTCAGTGTTGAGAAGGAATCTATTTTATGTGTGTTCATCACAAAATCTTTCCAGTCTGCAAAAAGGACTTTTTGAGTTTTATTTTATATGTACTATATTGATTGATTCATACTGCAGCTAAGAATGTTCAACTATTGAAGATGGTGAACAGTGTGCAAGCTGTCTTAAATATTTTAAATTATTTCTCCTCAAGTCCACTACTCAAGGGTAACTGACAGTTCAGATTGGAAGTCCATTCTGAGTGCTTCAATCAATGACTCATCAACTGAACCACACATTTAATCAGGTATATCTTTGAACTTGGCCTCTTCTTCAACAGCAGTTGGGAACTACTTTAGTGATATCTTAAAATTGCATGAAGGGCTTTATTCAGTTAAAACCTTTAGATGCTTCTGAAAATCACATGAAATATATCAAAAGGTATAGAAAGTTTACTACACTGAGAGGTTTTGTACAACATTTAAAGGAACTTAAATAAATAAATATATACATATATATATAACATATATACATATAAGAATGTGTGTGTACACACATATTAAAAGAAGTTTTATTTTATGGAGACAAATTATTCCCTTAAATAATGTTGTCATCATTTTCAAAAGTACTGAAATGTACTAAAGGTATAGCTTAGTCAAAATTAAACTGTCATGATTCAGATAGGGTATGTCATTTTAAACAACTTTCCAATTTACTTTTATAATCAAATTTCCTTTGTTCTCTTGGTATTCTGTGTTGAAAGCTAAACCTAGGTAGGCTCATATGCTAATTCCTAAGAACTTGAAGGCCACCTCTTATCAGAATGTATTTGACATTTTTTTCACAGCTAGAGGGCGTTAGTAGTTCATGTGTAAAAATATAGATAACTGTGCTCAATCCATGGAGTTACTTATGAGATGGTATTGATTGGCTAGAATGCAAGTCTGTCAAAAGAACTGAAATAAGGGGGCAGTGTGCAGAGGAACAGATACAAGATAATCACAGAGGTAAAAAGTATATTAATTTAACCGTGTTGGTTATCCAAAACTGGGGAATGGGTAATATTGGGATTATCCATCTTTTTAAACAATAAAAATTCTGGAGTAAACTGTCCCTTTAAGATAGGAAAAAATACATATCTTGTAAATATTGGATTTGATATGACTTTCATATAATTTTATTCCAAAACACAATTATATATTACTAATGCTATTATTATTACTATCATAAATAATTTGTAAAGTGCCACATGTACTGCGGTGATGAGTATACATTCACAGGGTATATAATACATTGCAATTAGACTTGGCAATGATATTTGACACAAGAAGGTTGTCTTGCCATGAGCTATTCACATTTACTGATTCCACCTGTCTAATGCCAGATTATATTTTAGCAATAATTCCATATAATGAAAGAAATTCATATTTCTTAATGAATATGTAATCATTTCTGTTATCACATTGTTTAAAAAAATATTAAATATAGAAATTAAAGTTTGATTAATTACAAAATGTTCTTATGACACAATTGGATATGAAAGAATTTGACTTATAGCTTTAATTACACAGACAACTGCTGAAGTTATTTATAAATTATTTGAAGAAAAAAATAAATAAAAAAATATATATATATAAATGTATTGGTAAAGGAGGGCACTCACAGGACTTTTTTGAATCAAAACACAGTGCAATCACAGATTCTAGCCACCTAACTAGTAAAATACCCAATCATACTGTACCACTACAAACTACAAAATAGGACCAACGTAAATAATCAGTAAGACTGTAAAGAACCCTAGTGTATTTGCATAGCCATATACACCAGTGATACAAGCAATACACCCTCACCTGCACTGGATTCCAATTGCCACCTCACACCACCTACGTGCCTAATAAACAATAAATACTATACTGACCCAACACAAAATAAGGGTCATAGTGCCTATCCCAATCAAATGAACTGACACGCTAATATCTAGATACAATAGCGTATCATGGACACGCTGTTGCAACCCATACAACTATTAAATACATAATCAGAGATGTGAGGATAGACAATCTCCCAAGTTCCCGCCAATGGAATATCACATATATTGCCAACTAAAGCGCATAATCAAATAAACTAAACTCAATCAGAGACTCACTACCTCCACCGTAATTACATAACAGCCAACTAACATATGTGTATAACAATAGTCCAAAAATTAGATAAACATAAAAACGCTTCAGGTACTCACTTGTGCAATGCAGCGAGCATTACTAATGATGGCCTACAAGCCGGACTCCCAAAAGAGCAGAGGTATCGATGATACCGGAAGTGCCACACACCTGGTATTTAAATGGACCCGTCAACATTGAAGGCAACCAATCATCAGGGCGCGTAGATGCACACCCACATATATGAAAACCAATCACGGCCGTAACCCGCACACACCACCTTTGAAAAAAACAATTGTGATGTAGTCTACCTGCTACAAGTGCTTAATAAAGTGCCAGTCATAACAATATATCAGGAATAGCTAACAATAAGCCCCTACAGGGTACTTACACCCAACATAATAAGTCAGAATAATAAATAAAAACCTCTGCTAGTGCTGTGAACAATAGAAATAGACACCATATGCTATACTCAGCAATTAACTTTTACAGCCCAACTGTTTAACAAATCAGCCGGACTGAGATAGTGTGACATCTAGACTAAATAATTTAAAGCACATCACATCCTGCCCCACATCCAATGGGGTTTACCACTCATAGCAAGCTGTAGTATACACAAAGCAGCTCAAATAGTCATGATGACATGCTAACGCAACATGTGCCCACCATAATCAGATAAACAAAAATAGAGAAAAGACCTTCACTATAGACCGCCAATACAGAGTCGCTGCATTGCACAAGTGAGTACCTGAAGTGTTTTTATGTTTATCTAATTTTTGGGCTATTGTTATACACATGTTAGTTGGTTGTTATGTAATTACGGGGGAGGTAGTGAGTCTCTGATTGAGTTAAATTTATTTGATTATGCGCTTTAGCCAGTGATATATGTGATATTCCATTGGCAGCACTTGGGAGATTGTCTATCCTCACATATCTGATTATGTATTTAATTGATGTATGGGTTGCAACAGCATGTCCATTAGACATGTGCATGGCGAAAAAATTCGGTTCGGTTCGGATCGATTCGGATTTTTTTGAATTTCGGTTCGGAGCGATTCAAATTCGGAAAAATTTGAATCGATTTGGTTCGGATTTGTTTCGGATTCATTCGGATTAGAATAAATTCGGTTCGGATTTGTTTCGGATTCATTCGGATTTGAATAAATTCGGCTGGATTCGGTTCGATTCGGTTCGGAAATTCGGAATTTTGGTAAGTGTTAGGTGGGATTAGACTAGTATTATGTACTGTATATTAGGTGTAACCCATAGCAGAGTGATATAACCTAATATACTGTACAATACTAGTGTAATCCATGGCCATCCAAATCTACCGAATAAATCAGAATAAATCCGAAGTAATTCGGATTTATTCGGTAGATTCGGCACTATTTTAATTCTGAAATTCGGTTCGATCCGAATCTCCGAATTTGCAGAATTTTCCGAATTTCCGAATCGAAACGAATCGCACATATCTAGTGTCCATGATACGCTATTGTATCTAGATATTAGCGTGTCAGTTCATATGATTGGGATAGGCACTATGACCCTTATTTTGTGTTGGACATTATAGCATTTATTGTTTATTAGGCAAGTAGGTGGTGTGAGGTGGCAATTGGAATCCAGTGCAGGCGAGGGTGTATTGCTTGTATTACAGATTCCAGCGCTGCGGAATCTGTTGGCGCTCTACAAATACCTGATAATAATAATACTGGTGTATATGGATATGTAAATACACTAGAGTTCTTTACAGTCTTACTGATTATTTACGTTGGTCCTATTTTGTACTTTGTAATGGTACAGTATGAGTGGGTATTTTACTAGTTAGGTGGCTAGCATCTGTGTATGATTTTGTATAGTGATAGCTTTGCCTTTTGAACTCAGGATAGATGGGCTACTGTGTGAGTGAGAGAGATTTATCCTCTTTCTTTTTCTTTGATTTTTACAATGTTGAGCTCAGGTTTGAGCTAGTTGGTTAATTTCTGTGGTGGAGGGTTGTCACTGTTGTAATTAAATTTTAATATATTTCTAGTATTTTTATGTTGTACTGTCCACTTAGATTCCATTTGTATGTTTTGTGTTTTTTCAGATCATATTTATCTTGAAGACGGCCCATAATGGGGTTGAAACGTCAACATTTATTTTAATGTTAAACACAATTGGAAATTAAATTGCACTGTGTTTTGATTCAAAAAACGTCATGTGAGTGCCCTCCTTTACTAATACATTTCTACATACTCCAATGAGGATAGCACCCAGGCTTTTTCTTAATTGGTTCTAAACAGAAACAGTCAAACATGGCTGTAAACATTTAAGTGTTCTGGTGTATCAAATTAAAACTGCTTTTAAAAGCAAATAGAATAAACCCTAAATCAAGTATTGATAAAGTTAGATTTAACCATCTACTTTACAAGCCTTTAAATATTTATACTAAGTAAGCTGTCAATAAATCACTCTTATAGGTCTTGTTAAAGCAAGTTCAACCCTCATTATAATGCACCACAGATATAAATATTTACAAGAAAGAATATTTACTTGTGGTAGCCATATTTCCTGTTAAATGTTTTATTTATGTATTTATTTATTTATTTTAAACAGAGTATCAGTTAATAATTTGTACCTTCCATAAATATATACATTCAATTATAATGTTTTCAAGCAATGAGCAAAATAAATATAATGTTAGCAAATATAATATTATGTAGTTTAATATTTATATATCATCATTTATATATAATGTTTATATATATATATATATATATATATATATATATATATATATATATATATATATATATATATATATGTTCTGTTTTCTAAATGCCTTACAAAATAAAAACAGAGCTAAAAATATTTAGGCGTTTTAAAGAAAAAGTATTATAAATTATAGTCAAATACTTTCTTACATTTGTTTTGTATGAGAGATAGTCTTTTGAGGAGGTTCCCTGGAGCCTATGTTAAAACATAGATTGGCACAGTACAGTAAAGATGTCAAAAACAAAGGAAATCAATGCATTTTATACTAGTAGAGGGCAAAGCAAAATGACTGGGTTATTACTCCACTGCTTTAAGGTTTAGATATAATAGTAATTATTTATTTTTATTTAGTTAGTGCCATTTTAATGCTTGCATTTTTGTGATTGAAATCATGCATCCTTAAAATACCACCTTAAAAACACCTATTATTTCCATTCTTTTTCTCCCTTCCACCTTTATGGGCAGTTCGTACACTGCCCAATGCAGCAATGTAATTTGTATACTCTCCTCTTCCTGTCCCTTCAATGTAAACATATTATAAAGACATGAGCAGCTATAGACCACAGTCCTAGAACAATAGCATCTCAGGTCAGCTCTCGCTGTCAGTAATTTGCAATGCCTCCAAATCGGTGCTCTGTGAAATCTAATGATTTATTAACATTTTAGAAATCAGAGAGTAGCAGTATTAAGTAGTACACAAGAAATTAAAGCAACATGTAAGTCGCTAAACATTTATCTATAAACTTAAGAGGCTTTGGATTTTAACAGTTTAAAAATATATACATTTGTGGGGTTGAAAAAGTAATTTTAAAATATTAATTTGAGAAGCACTAGGTGCTGCCTACTCTAAGCGCCATGTGGTGGTGGTTGGTATTATCATTATTATTATTGTTATTATTATTCTGCAAGTGTGTAATAAAGAAAGTTTGCTCAAAAAAGACATCTTAGTAAATAGTAGTAAAAATATAAAAGATTCTCAGAGGCAAATTTAAGAAATGTCTTGCGGACCTGATCCGACAGTGCGGATCAGGTCCGCAAGACATCGCTGAATG
>NC_069502.1:1024993768-1025026268 GCF_027579735.1 Bombina bombina
AAGCTAGCTACAAAATAACTAATAATAGGTTTTATTTCACAGGTAAGTTTGTATTTATTTTAACTAGGTAGACTAGTTAGTAAATAGTTATTAACTATTTACTAACTACCTAGTTAAAATAAATACAAACTTACCTGTAAAATAAAACCTAACCTGTCTTACACTAAAACCTAACATTACAATAAAATGAAATAAATTAAATTAATAAAATACAATTTACTAACTTACAAAAAAAAAAACACTAAATAACAAAAAACACACGGAATTATCGAAAATAAAAATGAATTACTCCTAATCTAATAGCCCTATCAAAATAAAAAAGCCCCCCAAAATAAAAAAACCCTAGCCTACACTAAACTGCCAATGACCCTTAAAAGGGCCTTTTGCGGGGCATTGCCCAAAAGAAATCAGCTCTTTTACATTGCAATAAAAAATACAAACAACCCCCCAACAGTAAAACCCACCACCCACGCAACCAAACCCCCCAAATAAAAACCTATCTAAATAAACCTAAGCTAAACACTGCCCTGAAAAGGGCATTTGGATGGGCATTGCCCTTAAAAGGGCATTTAGCTCTTTTACGAATTGCCCAAAACCCTAACTTTAACCCCTTAATGACCACAATGTACCCTGTATGTCACTGGTCGTTAAGGGTTTTTTCAGGACATAATAGCACAAGTCTAGCAAGAACACGCTATTAATTTCCTCCCTCCAGCAGGCTTTGTGGAATAGAGCAGTCTCAATGCTGGTGGCAAGACCGTGCTATAAAACAATCAAGTAAAAAAAAAGGCCAGCGACATACAGGGTACGTCGCTGGTCCTTAAGGGGTTAAAAAAAAAAACACCCAAAAAAACCTTCAAAAAAACCTAACACTAACCCCCGACGATCCACTTACAGTTATCGAAGTCCGGACATCCATCCTCCTCCAGCCGGCAAAGTCCTGATCCAAGCGGCAAGAAGTCTTCATCCAGACGGCCTCTTCGATCTTCATCCAGCCGGCGAAGTCCTCATCCAAGCAAGAAGTCTTCATCCAGACGGCATCTTCTATCTTCATCCATCCGGCGCGGTGTGGGTCCATCTTTAAGACATCCGGCGCGGAGCATCCTCTTCTTACTGTCGTCGGCGTAAACTGAAGGTTCTTTAAGTGACGTCATCCAAGATGGCATCCCTTACATTCCTATTGGCTGAAAGATTTCTATAAGCCAATAGGAATTAAAGGGGAAAAAATCCTATTGGCTGTTGCAATCAGCCAATAGGATTGAGCTCTCATTCTATTGGCTTTTCCAATCAGCCAATAGAATGAGGGCTCAATCCTATTGACTGATTGGATCAGCCAATAGGATTTTTTTCCCCTTTAATTCCTATTGGCTGATAGAAATCTTTCAGACAATAGGAATGTAAGTGACGCCATCTTGGATGAGGTCACTTAAAGGGAACCTTCAGTTTACACCGACAAGCGTAAGAAGAGGAAGCTCCGCGCCGGATGTCTTGAAAATGGACCCACTCCGCGCCGGATGGATGAAGATAGAAGATGCCGTCTGGATGAAGACTTCTCCCTTGGATGAGGACTTCGCCGGCTGGATGAAGATCGAAGAGGCTGCCTGGATGAAGATTTCTTGCCGCTTGGATGAGGACTTCAGCGGCTGGAGGAGGATGGATGTCCGGACTTCGATAACTGTAAGTGGATCGTCGGGGGTTAGTGTTAGGTTTTTTTAAGGGTTTTTGGGTGTTTTGTTTTTTTAAGGTTAGGGTTTTGGGCAATTTGTAAAAGAGCTAAATGCCCATCCAAATGCCCTTTTCAGGGCAATGTTTAGCTTAGGTTTATTTAGATGGGGTTTGGTTGGTTGGGGGGTTTGGTTGGGTGGGTGGTGGGTTTTACTGTTGGGGGGTTGTTTGTATTTTTTATTGCAATGTAAAAGAGCTGATTTCTTTGGGGCAAAGCCCAGCAAAAGGCCCTTTTAAGGGTCATTGGCAGTTTAGTGTAGGCTAGGGTTTTTTTATTTTGGGGGGCTTTTTTTATTTTTGCTAATTTCGTTGTTTATTTTTTGTAATTTAGTGTTTATTTTTTTTTTGTAAGTTAGTAAATTGTATTTTATTAATTTAATTTATTCATTTTATTGTAATGTTAGGTTTTAGTGTAAGGCAGGTTAGGTTTTATTTTACAGGTAAGTTTGTATTTATTTTAACTAGGTAGTTAGTAAATAGTTAATAACTATTTACTAACTAGTTTACCTAGTTAAAATAAATACAAACTTACCTGTAAAATAAAAATAAAACCTAAGATAGCTACAATATAACTATTAGTTATTTTGTAGCTAGCTTTAGGTTTTTTTTATAGGTAAGTTTGTATTTAGTTTTAAATAGGAATTATTTAGTTAATAATTGCAAGGTTTATTTAGATTTATTTTAATTATATTTAAGTTAGGGGGTGTTAGGCTTAGGGTTATGTTAGGGTTAGACTTAGGGTTAGGGTAACGTTAGGGTTAGGGCCTGGGCAGTTAAGTCCAGCAATGCAAGATAGTATCAGCTCGAGCAGGCATCTCTGCCAGCAGGAATGTATTTAGATGATTTTATATGGATCTCTGATCATGCTGATGTCCTTAAGGGGTTTCATAACCCTATTATTAAGACTTGCCTTAGATACTGGCGAGAACTCCGTTCCCACCCACAGGTGACCCCTCACCCTTCTCCTTCACACTTAATTAAGACAGTATTATACGTTTTGCCTGACTCACGGCCTAAATGCTGGGAAGCACTAGGGATTAAGCAGGTTTCTGATCTCTATAGAGGGGATATTCTTCTGTTACCACCCCCAAGGATTTCCCAATCTCTGACTTTCCTAAGGATCTCCAGTTTGAATATCTTAAACTGACCTCATTACTACTATCATGGGGGTTTCCCAAATCTGGCACTAGGGCCCTCACACAATGGTAACGTAGGTGGATCGCAGGCAAACCAGTACATGGTACCCTGTCATGTTACTACAAACATTTACTCAACTTTTCCTCATTTTCTAAATCCTATGCCACGAGGAACTGGGAGAGAGATTTGGGAGTAGTGCATCAGGATGTGACTTGGCAGCGAGCTATCCAAGATACGGAACTCGCAGTTTGCTGCTCAACCTTGTTTGAACTTCACATAAAGTTATTACTTAGATGGCATTGGGTCCCGACCAGGTTGCAAAGAATTTTTCCGCATAGACAGGCTGATTGCTGGAGAAGCTGGGGTCAAAGGCTTACTCACCTACATATATGTTGGGGTTGTCATAAACTAGACTTAATTTGGTCCCAGGTTGCAGATTTATTGCTACAGCTACATTTATTACAACATTTAACCAGCAGTACTGCTCTTTTTCACTTAGAGCTACAGAAATTGCCAAAACCAGCCAGGACCCTTTGTATCTCCATCCTCCTTGCTACTAAATTAGCAATAGACAGATAATGGGCAAAAATACTTCTATCACCCTCCCAATGGTCCTAGACATGCTTACCTACATCCAGAGAATGGAAGAATACTCTTTGAGAGTAGAAGGGTGCATTAACTTCTACTGTTTAATCTAGAGCCCTTAGAATGAACTCCAACAGACTGTGGTGCAGTCTAAATAGGAGCTGCAAATTTTTAATTGTAATATATAAGGTATAGGCTTACTTGGAGATTCCTTCCCCAGTCTGCCCTCACTCCACCTACAATCCTTGAGGAAGGTTCTTCCCTCATTTCCCTCCCTCCTTCCCCCCCCCCCCCTTATGTATGGAAAAAATGCTCTACGGGCCCTCACATGGAAACATTACTGTGTTCTTGTCTATATTCTCTGTTATTTGCAGATTGTATGATTTTACAATTTCTCTTTGTATTTTTTTGTTACTTGAAGACTGTTAAGTTGCACTAGTTTTTCTTTTGAGGTTTTCTTCTGTGTGTGAATCTAGTTTACCCTAGCGGGCAATAACTTATGACAATGACAGATTAACATTGGAAACCAGTGTTTTATAAGTGGCTATATGACATATTGGTCCATATTCATTAAAGCTCATTTTTGAACCAAACATTGTGTGGAATTTTTCTATCTCAACATAACCACTTAAAAATTGCAGAATTCAAAGTGATTTGTACATGTCCCTTACTGCATCTATGAGCTGTGATGGAGTCTCCATTAAAACCAATGGATCATCATTCATCTTGTAACCACTGACCCCTCAGCTTCAGTGTGAAAAACACAAACATTAGGAAAATATATTTAAAACCTTTCAAGAGCGAAGAAGCAGTTAATAATTGTATGCACATATAAATTATGCTCACAAGGGATTACAAGGTTGTACTAGATCTGATGGCAGCAACTTTGAATGCAATTTGATTTCCATGATTTTGCATGAGAGAATTGAAATTGAGCTTCCTATCCCAATAAAACTACAAATCCTAAACCTGTCTGAGAGCTGAATTCTCCAAGAGACGTCTAAGGAATAATGGTGTCACTGGGACAGAGAGCTCAGCTTCAAAGTTTTGTACAAAACAGTGCAAATAGATCTATATCCAGAATTTCTGCCATTGTTTCCAACAGCGTCATGTAATGTATTCTACAAGAAATCTGCATCTGTTAGAGATCACTTACTGGTTGTGCTTAGAAATAATTTCATCTGCAGCAACATGATGGCCCAATTGTTTTCCAAAATGTATTTGTAAAAATCTGAAGCATCTGACTGTGACCTTGGATGTGTGATAAGCCACCATCTCTGCCAATAAGGTTTTTAGAGACTTATTGAACCTGTTCTTTCCAAACTATGTTTTCCAGTCTCTTTTTCATGTATTTTTAAAATAATCACTAATACATTTTGTATTTTATATATCTTTTGCTTTATATATTTGTTTGTTTTTTAGAGAAATACCATGTAACCTGATCTTTACCAAAGACCTCCTAACTGTCCCTTAACTCCACCTACAGAATGCCCAGACACACCCATGAACCACCCAGAATCTCCCACAAAAGACCAGACATGCCCATAGTTCCATCCCAACATGGCTCCACCCACAAATCAGCAATGATCCCTTCAACTTTCTAAGTCCCTAATACCTAGGAAAAATGTTGGGAGGTGTGTTGCCAGAGGAGCTATGAAATACCTGGCAAAGCTTCTTAGAGATCTAGCCAACCCATTAGCTAGAAATTAAAACTTTCCCATTGGAAATTGTAGAAATAGCAATAATATGAATACATACATACTTCAAATCTACCTTAGTTATAAACTGATCGGGTTCTACAGCTTCTATGTAGACTTTTTAAAGCACTGACTAAAATATACCCTCTTTGTCTGAATACTGAAAAAGTTGTCCCTTTAACTGGATCTACAAGTTCCAAAGATACAGCATAAAAGGCACTCCCTTTCACTACTATTTAGTGAAAGAAGGAACCTTGGAGGAGGACAACTGACAAAATCTAAATTGTATCTCTGAAAAACAATTATGGTTGCCCAAAACATCATAAAGTCATAAAAAAAAAGTATAAATGAGAGCTAAGGCCAAATACGACATTGCTTGTAAAAGCAATGTTGGAAATGTACAACATAACAATCACTGCTGCTGGAGCAGCTCTCTAGGTAAGCCTATCATATTGCAGATATAAAGAATCTTAAATTAATTGCCTTTCTAGACTTCTGAGAGGTGGTCCTCCCTAATCAAATTAGTCAAAGCCTATATACCCTCAAAAAAAGATATAGTTCTAAAAGGGGGTGATAGAAGCTGTGTACCCAATGTAAAAACATGTTTCTGCATATATTTGTAATTTACCAACACAAAATATTTCTATACCTTTCAGTCATTTTTATATATGTGGCAGAAATTAACCACTGCATTAAGAAAGGGAAAAGACTGTTTTAAAAGCTTTTACAATTCTCATCTATTTAGCAACATTTGCATAGCTTTGCATTCCTTGAAAAACCTTTTATCCTATCTCATTTGCTGTGTGTAGTTCAGGACAGATATAATTGAGATCCTGCATATGAAGCCCTTCAGCCTCTCTTAAAAACTTAAACTATCAGATTTAAATTAAAGGAAAAGCAGAAAGAAAAAAACATTACGTTCATTGCAAATTTTGTTTTCTCTGCATAATTAAGGCAATATAATAATAACTCTGAGCTATTCCACATGCTAGCACATTAAAATCTCAATTCTTATTTTGGAACATATCAAATTCAAAAGATATTTCTAGATATATACACCGAGATTACGAGTTTTGCGGTAACAGTGGTGCGTTGCTAACAAGCAGTTTTTTCTCACCGCTCACTTAAGACAACGCTGGTATTACAAGTTTTTAAAGGTGAGCATAGAGCAAAATTTTGCTCCACATCTCACCTCAATACCAGTGTTGCTTACGGTAGCGGTGAGCTGGCAAAACGTGCTAGTGCACGATTTCCCAATAGGAAACAATGGGGCAGATTCAGCTGAAAAAAAACCTAACACCTTCTAACGCAGCCCTATGGGAAAATACATTTTATGTCTACACCTAACACCCTAACATTAACCCCGAGTCTAAACACCCCTAATCTTACACTAATTAACCCCTAATTTGCCGCCCCCAACACCGCCAACACCTACATTATATTATTAACCCCTAATCAGCCCCCACCAATGTCGCCGTAACCTACCTACATTTATTAACCCCTAATCTGCCGCCCCCATCGTCGCCGCTACTATATTAAATTTATTAACCCCTAAACCTAAGTCTAAACCTAACCCTAACACCCCATAACTTAAATATAATTTAAATAAAACTAAATAAAATTACTACAATTAAATAAATTAATCCTATTTAAAACTAAATATTTACCTATAAAATAAACCATAAGATAGCTACAATATAACTAACAGTTACATTTGTATCTATCTTAGGGTTTATTTTTATCTTACAGGTAACTTTGTATTTATTTTAACTAGGTAGAATAGTTATTAAATAGTTATTAACTATTTAATAACTACCTAGCTAAAATAAGTACAAATTTACCTGTAAAATAAACCCTATCCTAAATTACAATTACACCTAACACTACACTATCATTAAATTAATTACCTAAACTAACTACAATTAAATACAATTACATTAAATAAACTAAAGTACAAAAAACCCCACTAAATTACAGAAAATAAAAAAATAATTAAAATTTTTTAAAACTAATTACACCTAATCTAATCCCCCTAATAAAATAAAAAAGCCCGGGGGGCGGAGCTAGCTCTGCATCTGAGTGGTCGCATCTCATATCAGCTCCGGACTTGTTCCGACTATTTATCTAACTTTGACCACTCAGTGCAGCCCAATCTATTCCCAAATGAGAGAGTGGGTTTTGAGAAGACATTACCGTTATTCTGCAACCTAGCCACAGAAGATTGCCTCTAATTACTACCGCAAGAGCAGTTGCAGCAGCTGTGGGGAGGCGGCCATCTTGCTATCCGCGTGGCATCCTACCTACAAATTACTATTTACGGAACATTAGACCAGGGGAAGTGGTGACTTCTGAGGTATGGAGGAGGCACTCGGAACCGTTTTAGCCCAGCTTGAAGCTTTTGACCATCGGATGTGCTGCAGGTACCAGGACTTAGTTGGGGCGTTTAGGGACAGTTACACGCCTTTACCCTCTACCCCAGAACTGAGAGTGCACACACAGCCGCCAATTGCCCGTCCCTCTGCCCAGCAACTTCTTAAGCAAGTACCCACGGAGCCCCCCATCTTCATGGACAGCCGACCGGATCTAATGAGGACGGAGCTAAAAGGATCAGACATGCCTAGTATCACACAGCCCTTGGCTGCCCTGGATGGGGATGCGGCCGGCCCCTCCGGTGGGGTTGAGGGCCTCAATTTACCGTATAGTGAGGTGAAGGCTTCCTTGCAGCGTCATGAGCATAGCAGTTGTGCTGAATTCAGATCCGCTCCGCTCCATAGCGCAGAGTTTGCTGGATCCCTGCAGAGATATCTACACCTCATGGCTGGGAGCGCAGCGACCGATTGTCACATAGAGGGCCCTGAGAACACCCTAGGAGAATATAGCACGCTCTTTTCATGCGTGGAGGAGTCATGCCGGATACTCAGCTGCCTACATGGTTGTAAGACAGAAATTCTTTCATCTCCCATTATGATATGGCGGAGGTTGTGGTACCGCGACGGGGTAGGCTAGACTTGGCAATATCACCACGGCAGAAGTCAGAAGCGGCTACATGACAAGGAACTTTATAATTTACAGTTAACTGAAACCCTGATGTTAAATTCCCAAGTTAAAATTTCTACTTGCTTTAGTTTCATATTTCTTTTATTATGGGGATTACCCATACAATAGCTATGTTCACATTAATGTTTTTATTGTTTGTTTTACATATGTGTTTGTCTCCTGATTCACGCTCTGCATACCTCTATAAATTTAACTAAGGTTTGAAACCCATCTCCCAATGGCCAAGCAAGTATAAGACTAGCAGCACTTGTGTTCCAGGCTAAGCCTTCTTGACCTAGTGCATTTATTTATTTATTTATTTTTTTCCCTCCCTCAGAACACCCCTATTCTACATCTTCTAGTTGTACCATATGAGCAGAAGCCCAAATAGAGCTCTTAGGGCAATCTAGTAGGGCGCAGATTAGAGAATATATGCTCCAGTCATCTGCCCTGCATACTCCTCCTATGTTTATGTTTATTAGTAACTGCCTGCTATTCATCTCTGTCAAAAGAAGAGATCTTACACATTACAGTACTCCCTAATAGTCAAAACTCTTAAGGTTCTGCTTTACATTCGGCAGCTATAAATAAATAAACCCTAACTGATCAGCAATCGGGACTATTCTCCTCCTAGAGGATTATTAACAATTATTCCCATACTATTCCTCACCGATAGTGGTTAGGTGGATAACCCTGTTTCTAACCACGCCCACCCTTTATTAATACTAAGCAGTCTGATTCAGTGGATGGATATTTTTAATCAATCGTATCATTCTGTCCATCAGCTGTACAGCTCCATGGAAACTGGTTATTTTCCTCATATGTTGTATCAGTTTTTGGGAAATTGACTTATGTCATCTACCTGCTATTTATTATGGCTTATCTATAATATTGTAATATCCCTTGATTCACTTGTAAGCTCTATATAAGCTGCTAATGTTTTTTATATTGCACTGTGTTCAGAATACCTGACTGATGTTTATATGATTTGTACTGTTTCTCATTGCAGCAGAGTGTAGATATAGAGTCTTGGGTGATTCAATATATTTACATAATACACCATTTAAATATGAAGTCAGTCCAACACCCATAGATTTCATCCTTTCACTTCGTATCCAATCAGGGTTCAAGCTCATACCATAAGTGACTATACCTTTCATTATCTAAGGTTAAAACCTGTAATTGCTTTGTATTCACATGTTTAGAAGCTTAGGAGTGTTCATTAGTCTAGTGTACTGACTAGCTCCGCCCCCCCCCCTCCTTCCCCTATTCCCCATTTAGAGCGGCTCTTGCCCGCTGCATTTCCCTTCCCCCAAATATTATGAAGCTCACCCCCCCTTTGCCCAAATTCTTTTTTTTTCTGTGCCAAACAGATAAACTAATATATATTTTCTTCTGCATTGTGGGGCCCAATGTTACTCCTCATTTAATACAAAACGGAGGTTATTTTGAGTTTGTTGTTTTCCTCATACGCAGGAATCCTACAGACATTCTAGTTTACTTTATTCAAGACCATTCTTCCCATTTGCTAGTCCTATGTTATCAGGGGCTTTCATAATGGAAACTCAGAGTTTATATCAATTTATGTCTTCAGTATGTTTAAAAATTCAGAATGTCTGTCTTATCGCTATGCTACTTAAGTCTATTGGTGATTCTTGTTTGTAACTTGTTTTGCTTTTTATGACCTCAATAAAAAAATTATTTAAAAAAAAAAAAAAAAAAAAAGCCCCCCAAAATAATATCATTCCCTACCCTATACTAAATTACAAATAGCCCTTAAAAGGGCTTTTTGCGGGGCATTGCCCCAAAGTAATCAGCTCTTTTACCTGTAAAAAAAAAATACAATACCCCCCACATTAAAACCCACCACCCACACACCCAACCCTACTCTAAAACCCACCCAATCCCCCCTTAATAAAACCTAACACTAACCCCTTGAAGATCACCCTACCTTGAGCTGTCTTCACCCAGCCGGGCACAAGTGGTCCTCCAGAGGGGCAGAAGTCTTCATCCGATCCGGGCAGAAGAGGACCTCCAGACGGGCAGAAGGCTTCATCCAGGCAGCATCTTCTATCTTCATCCATCCGGAGCGGAGCGGGTCCATCTTGAAGCCAGCCGACACGGAGAATCCTCTTCTTTCGACGACTCCCGATGAATGAAGGTTCCTTTAAATGACGTCATCAAAGATGGCGTCCCTTGAATTCTGATTGGCTGATAGGAATCTATCAGCCAATCAGAATTAAGGTAGGAAAATCCTATTGGCTGATGCAATCAGCCAATAGAATTGAGCTTGCATTCTATTGGCTGATTGGAACAGCCAATAGAATGCAAGTTCAATCCTATTGGCTGATTGGATCAGCCAATAGGATTGAAGTTCAATCCTATTGGCTGATCCAATCAGCCAATAGGATTTTTCCTACCTTAATTCCGATTGGCTGATAGAATCCTATCGTCGAAAGAAGAGGATGCTCCGCGTCGGCTGGCTTCAAGATGGACCCGCTCCGCTCCGGATGGATGAAGATAGAAGATGCCACCTGGATGAAGCCTTCTGCCTGTCTGGAGGTCCTCTTCTACCCGGATTGGATGAAGACTTCTGCCCCTCTGGAGGACCACTTGTGCCTGGCTGGGTGAAGACAGCAGGTAGGGTGATCTTCAATTGTGTGTGTGGGTGGTGGGTTTTAATGTTGGGGGGTATTGTATTTTTTTTTCAGGTAAAAGAGCTGATTACTTTGGGGCAATGCCTGCAAAAAGCCCTTTTAAGGGCTATTTGTAATTTAGTATAGGGTAGGGAATTTTATTATTTTTGGGGGCTTTTTTATTTTATTAGGGGGATTAGATTAGGTGTAATTAGTTTAAAAAAAAATAATAATTTTTTTATTTCCTGTAATTTAGTGTTTTTTTTTTGTACTTTAGTATTTAATTTAATTGTATTTAATTGTAGTTAGTTTAGGTAATTAATTTAATTATAGTGTAGTGTTAGGTGTAATTGTAATTTAGGTTAGGATTTATTTTACAGGTATATTTGTACTTATTTTAACTAAGTAGTTATTAAATAGTTAATTGTACCTAGTTAAAATAAATACAAAGTTGCCTGTAAAATAAATATAAACCCTAAGCTAGCTACAATGTAACTATTAGTTATATTGTAGCTAGCTTAGGGTTTATTTTACAGGTAAGTATTTAGTTTTAAATCTGATTAATTTATTTAATTGTAGTAATTTTATTTCGTTTTATTTAAATTATATTTAAGTTAGGGGGGTGTTAGACTTAGGTTTAGACTTAGGTTTAGGGGTTAATAAATTTAATATAGTAGCGGTGACGTTGGGGTCGGCAGATTAGTGGTTAATAAATGTAGGTAGGTGTCGGCAATGTGAGGGACGGCAGATTAGGGGCTAATAAAATTTAACTATTGTTTGCGAGGCGGGAATGCAGCGGTTTAGGGGTTAATATATTTATTACAGTGGCGGCGATGTCCGGTCGGCAGATTAGGGGTTAAAAACTTTATTAAAGTGTTTCCGATGTGGGGAGGGGGCTCGGTTTAGGGTTTAATAGGTAGTTTATGGGTGTTAGTGCACTTTTTAGCACTTTAGTTAAGAGTTTTATGTTACAGCGTTAGCCCATAAAACTCTTAACTACTGACTTTTAAATGCGGTAGGAGTCTTGACAGGAGACGGTCTACCACTCACTTCTTCCAAGACTCGGAATACCGGCGTTAGGAAAATCCCATTGAAAAGATAGGATACGCAATTTACGTAAGGGGATTTGCGGTAAGCTTGAGTCGCGGAAGAAAAGTGAGTGGTACACCTGTACCTGCCAGACTCGTAATACCAGCGGGCATTAAAAAGCAGCGTTGGGACCTCTCAACGCTGCTTTTTAAGGCTAACGCAAGACTCGTAATCTAGCCGATAGTTTCTTAAAACTTAGATAATTAGTAAATAGTATTCTGAGTCACAGGAATGACAGTTAATTTGAATAAATGTTTACACTGAACTCCTGGGCTAGTAAAATCATAATTATTCATTGCATCTGAACATCTATTAACGCCCTTTAAAAAGTCTTCAAGTACGCAATGTCAAATTGGTTCTTACATTTACATTTCTCTTCTAATTTATATCTCTAACTAACAACAGAGTGACATATAACACATTAAAAGTGCAACAGCTCTCAAAAGCTCATTAGTAATCTACTAAGCAATTGGCTGTAAATCTAAGTCAACGAGGAATCAATCAATTATAATTGTTTTTGCATCCTCCTGTATCTATCTCATCGTATAGCCTTAAAAATCTTCCCTTGAAAATTCTATATAAAATATAAATCATCTGTACTGGAAGAGTATTTATAATCTCTTCACTTTTTAATGTTTTGCAATGACAAACAATTTATGAATCCCCCTTCTAGTGCATTGTGCAAATGGGCAAGAAGATATATAACAAGCGGAACAGGCAAGATATTCCAAAATTCATATATAGGAATATGATGCAAGGTCAGGGAAATTATATTTATCACCAACAAAAAAGAAAAGAAAAAGGTAAAGAGACGAGCTCAGGGTATCAGAGTTAGTATTGGATACCTCAATTGACCCATCAAACT
This sequence comes from Bombina bombina, assembly GCF_027579735.1. Classification (NCBI taxonomy): domain Eukaryota; kingdom Metazoa; phylum Chordata; class Amphibia; order Anura; family Bombinatoridae; genus Bombina; species Bombina bombina. The sequence continues at coordinate 1,025,006,539 of NC_069502.1, forward strand.
CTGTGGGCTGCCAACACTGCATACCTCTTTTGCCAAGCTCCTCATGCCGGAGGAGGACCAATTAGGAACAGTTTTCACTGGTGGTATTTTGCAGCCACACCACTCCACACCTGTCTTAATGGGTTGTGTGACCACCTTGTTGACAGTGCTGGCAGAGCACTAGACATAGGCAGGGGGAACGTGCCACTTCTATATATGTACACAGCTCTGATCGCACACTCCTGTTCCTGAAGTCATCATCTAAGAAAAGGTTTCCTGTGTCTAGGCTACAAGCACTGGGCCCAGGGGCAGAAGAGGGTTGGCAGAAACATTCCTCTGATCAACGCCAATAGTAAAGATTTTCAATTTAATCAACAAGGCTAAACTATTTTATACCACTGTTGCTATCCCTGTGCTACTTACTGAGCTCAAACATCTGAGTATGTTCACAATCAGCTATTCCTAACTGGATAAGACCTACTCTGAGGCTGTTGAATCAGCAACCTGTAGGATGCAAGTGGTCAAACAGGGTATCTCTATAGCTCTCAAGCCACAAGCCTAACCTTTTCCCTTCCTTGCTATATTTTATTTTTTCATCTTCTTAAGATCTCTTGTCAGTTTGTTGCTAAAGCTAAAATCTAGGTCCATGCTGGCATTAGATCTTTCTCTATTAATGTAACAGAATTCTGAACAAGAGGAATTGCTGATAGGGCAGGCATATTATGAGATTTGTGCATAAGGGGTGTATATCCTATGCTTTTATCTTCCCTATAAAAGTTAAATTATCCTTCTGAAGGGTTATCATATCTTTTTCTGTCATTCTGTCACCCATATCTAAATTTGTGGGCATCCAATCTAAATATAACTTACTTACATTCACCTTACGTGCAATAATATGTAGATCTTTCACTAGTGTTTATGTGTCCAAAACCTTTTGAAAACAAATTTAAAAGATATTTATTTTGTCCTACTTTAGATACATTTTCCACTTTCAAAAACTGTTTTTATTGGTCACTGATAATGATTTTATAATGAACTACATCAGTTTTGCTTGGCTAGTTGTTGAACTACTTTATAGCGTTCTTTCTCTATATTTCCCTTATGCATGTTTCCTCCTCCCTCGCTGTTTTCTGGCTTGATTTTCCAAAACATAATTCTTACATTGTTTTATTTTCCCTTGCCTTTGAGTATTTTCATTTTCTGAAATAGAGAAATAGGATTTTAATCAGTTTGACCCCTGCTTCTCACTGTAGTCATAACCCTTTTCTCCTGATTTTTGGAGGTCCCTCCAAAATTCTTCTTTTGCAAATCTTACTCTTTGATTTTTTTATGTTCAGCATTATCTTACCAAGTATCAATCTTTTACTAACTTTCTTCTCATTCCTGTGGTATTTTTTTCATATTTTAACATATTCTTCAATTATTAATTATATTAAAACATTAACCAGATAAATAAATATTCTGTTTTCATAACATTGGATCTCTGCAGTTTAAAACTGGTCTCTTTCGAAACCACAGTCCCCTTTCAATTATTTTTGCATCTATTTATTTTAGCTTGTTCTTAACTCTTTTGTTGCTTTGCAACTGTATGTCCTAAAATCATAATACATATTAAATTATCCTTTATTAATATGGCAATCAACGAATTGCCTAATCTAAATGTTTCTTTTGTATCACGGTGCCGCTATGCTTCATTAAACATAGCCATTTTTCTTAATTCCTGACCACAAAGTTCCAGGATGAAACTCTTCCTCAGTCCACTTGAACTTTTACAGTAACACATTTTAACCCAGAGCATATTTAGGGTAAGCGTTAAAAATGAACACAGCTTAATCATATATTTATCACGGGTGTTTGCATTTTTAAGGTCTTATCGTTCGTATTACGAGTTGAAAGCAAATACTATTGCTTGAGTGAAATTGCGATTTATGCTAGATTAATCACCGTGACTTCAGAGCTGTGGTTAACTGTTTTGCGAAACTAAAAAGTTGCACAAAACACATTACAAAATAAACCTATTTAACTTTTCTTTCCTAAGACATGGAGAGTCCACAACGTCATTCCAAAAAGCTGTTAAGTGTCACTTCCCTTACCCATAACCTCCAGTCATTCTCTTTGCCTCTGTCAATGGAGGAGGTGAAGTTCGGTGTCTGAAAATATTTTTCCCTTTTTGGTACTTTTCCCTGCAAACAAGGATTTGGGTTTAGCTGTGGCCACGTCAATCTCTTGAGTAAGAGTAGTAGTGGCTTTTAAGCAGTTAGGAAGTGGTGAGGTGGTCCTTACTTTGTTTTCCTAACATATTTGTTGCCCTGGTTATAGAAAGCCAGAGTTGGTTACTCTGTTCTTTCTTTTTCCACAGGTCTCTGTAAGGAGTATTTGTCCTTTCACGTCCGGTGAGCTGTCTTCCTGCCCGACAGCTAGATTGTAGGTAAGTGCTTTTGTCTTCTAGGTGTTGGAGACTTGCACTTCAGGAAATTAATTAACTCTGCAGAATTTGGGACAGGATAATCCTTTATACATGCTGATACACTGATGCGGCAGTGGGCCCTAATCAGAATCAGGCCTGTGTTTAAACCTGTTGCTCCTCCTTGGAGCCTTAACCTTGTTCTTAAAGTTTTGCAGCAGGCTCCATTTGAGCCAATGCATTCCATAGATATTAAGCTGTTATCTTAGAATGTTTTGTTTCTTATTGATATCTCTTCTGCTCAGAGAACTCTCGGCCTTGCAGTGTGATTCGTATTACCTTGTCTTTCATGTGGATAAGTTGGTTCTTCGTACCAAATTGGGGTTTCTCCCTAAAGTGGTTCCGGATAGAAATATTAATCAGAAAATTGTTGTTCCTTCTCCTTCTCTCTGTCCTAATCCTTCTTCTCAAAAGGAATATCTGTTGCACAACTTGGATGTGGTGCATGCTCTAAAATTTTATCTACAGACTACTAAGTATTTTCGCCAGTCCTCTGCCTTGTTTGTTTGTTTCTCTGGAAAGCGTAAGGGTCCGAAGGCTCCTGCTACTTCTCTTTCCCTCTGGTTGAGAAGTATGATTCGTTTTGCTTATGAGATTGCTGGACAGCAGCCTCCTGAGAGAATTTTAGCTCATTCCACTTGGGCGGTTTCATCTTTGTGGGCTTTCAAAAATGAAGCTTCTGTGGAACAGATTTGCAAGGCTGCAACTTGGTCCTTTCTGCATACTTTTTCCAAATTCTACAAATTTGATACTTTTGCCACGGCTGAGGCTTCCTTTGGGAGAAAGGTTCTTCAAGCGGTGGTGCCTTCTGTTTAGACCTGCCTGTCTTGTTCTCCCTCCCTATTTATTCCATGTCCTCTAGCTTGGGTATTGGTTTCACTAGTAATTAGAATGACGTTGTGGACTCTCCATGTGTTAGGAAAGAAATTAAAATTTATGCTTACCTGATAAATTTCTTTCTTTACGGACATGAAGAGTCCATGACCACACCCTGTATATTAGACCGTAATTTTTTTTTCTAAACCTCAAGCACCTCTACACCTTCGTGTTATCTTATTTTCCATTTCCCTACGGCTGAATGACTGGGGGTTATGGGTAAGTGAATTGACACTTAACAGCTTTTCTGTGGTGCTCTTTGCCACCTCCTACTGGCCAGGAGTGAATATCCCACTAGTAATTGGAATGACATTATGGACTTTCCATGTCAAGAAAGAAAGAAATTTATCAGGTAAGCATAAATTTTATTTTTAACTCTTAAACCGCCAACTCCCCACATTGCAAGAAACCTAATTAACCTATTAACCCCTAAACCACAAAACTCCCACATCGCAATAAACTTAATTAACATATTAACCGCTATACCGCCAACCCCCCACAACACAAATAACTAATTTAATTACTAAGCCCCCTTACCTAACACCCCCTAAATTAACCCCAATTACTACTAAATTACAATAATAAAAAAAATCTTAACATTAAATTACAAAAAATAAAAAGGTCTAACATTACAGAATTTTTTTTTATCAGAAATAAAAAAATTATACCTAATCCCTATGAAAAAAGCCCCCCCAAAATAAAAACACCCCTAATCTAAACTACCAATAGCCCTTAAAAGGGCCTTTTGTAGGGCATTGCCCTAAGTTAAACAGCTCTTTAACATTTAAAAATTACTAAATCCCCCCTAACAGTAAAACCCCCCCAAAATAAAAAAACTAACACTAACACCGGACATCGGATGGAGAGGAGCCTCCATGCCACTGAGGATCCATGCATCAGGAAAGACAGCCCCGCACCATGCCGCACCTCCACACCGCCTTTGTTCCAAATAAAGATAGAAGATGATGGAGCCGCCTGGAAGAAGACCTTCTCCACCGGACTTCAGGAACGGTGAGTACTTATTTGGGGCTTAGTCTTAGGCTTTTTTTTATTTTTTGGGGTGGCTTTTTTTGTTAGATTTTCCATTTTCTCGTCTGGGAGTACGGCTCAATAGCCGACAATTGATATCTTTTGTCTTGGAAAATACTCCGATACGAGCCGAAATGTTGATATATATATATATATATATATATATATATATATATATAAACAGGAATATTTTTGGCACTCCGTATAAGTAGAATAAAAGTTCTTTATTAGTCCAATGCAATAAAAACATAGAAATAGGTGGTAGCCCTGATAAAAGCAAAAAGGACAAGGGGAACCAAGACCCCCTGTGACATCATACGCATTTCATGTTGCTAGGGCACTTGTTCACTGATAGGGAACAGGGGGACGGTATACTCTATATATAGATTTAATCAGCCGATTAGAAACCGTCCTGGATTTATTAAATTAACCCCTAAAGATCCTAACACAATTCAATTACTCACAACACATTTGCTATGCCAAGAATAAAATAGTGAACAATAACACCAGTATATAGAGATACTCAATGGGAAACATATTGGTTACAACAATAATTTCATATAAATACTAAACAATTTGTTATATGTAATATTTCTAAAAAAAACTAATAAAATAGGGAATAGTAGGAAAAATATAATTTTACAATGCAAAGAGTATAATACAATGTATATTATCGTTAATTAACAATCAATACCAAAATACCCATTAGGATTTCAAACCACACTAGTTTTTGGTTAACATATTGACATCCATTCTTGAATTTAAACCTGAAGGCACCCTAGTTTTTAGGTGGAGGATCCAATAAAATGCACATCAATTTTCATTTCCCTATTACCCCCTCTAGGGTGCCTAGGTATAAAGTCAATGCCCTGCACTCTGAGTAAAGTACAATCAGAATTATGATGGTATCTGAAATGTTTGGCTACAGGAGTTCTGGACTCATGATCCTGTCTTTAAGAGACCTTTTCGTACGACCAGTATATTGAATTTTACACCCTTGACAAGTGAGAAGATACACCGCATGGGTGCTGTTACAATTTATAAAATAATGAATATCAAATTCTTTGTCAAGTGCCTCTGATCTACAAGTATTACCTTGGATGATATAGGAACAAGTTTTACATCTGGAAGCATTACATTTGAAACAACTTTTTTTTTTTTTTTTTGCAACTATGTACCTGATTTTTCTTTCGGTAACATTGAAGGAGAAAATATGCTTCCAAGTGTCTTTGCTTTTCATGAAACAAATTTACAACCATCCTTTACAATTTCATTCAATTTCTCATCATTTTGAAGTATGGAAAGATTTTGCCTAATCAGATTATAGATTTTGTTATATTCCATGCTATATGATGTTATGAAAATAGGATATGTTTGATGTTTATCCCTATTTGTATCTTGTCTATATTTAAGAAGTTCTCTTCTAGGTATCTTATCCACATTATTTTTAGCTTGTCTTAAAACCTCCCTTGGATAACCTCGCAGTTGTAATCTTTCTATGACATTTGCTGCCTTTTGCTCATATACCACTAACCCTAATGAGTTGACTTTTCGGAATTGATTTTAGAAGATGAGGAGGATGACAGGAATTATATTTCAAAATACTATTGCCCAATGTAGGTGTACAATATAATTCTACTTCAATAGTACAGTCATGTGGTTTAATGGTTACATCCAAAAGTTTAAGTATTCAGTACTGTGTTTAATAGTAAAGCAAAGATTCAGATTATGACTCTGTGAGTACTGATGAAAATTATTGATGGACTCACTGTCTCCCTCCCAAATAAGGACCAAATCATCAATATAACGTCCATAATAAATAATATTATTGCAAAAAGGATTACCATTTCCAAAGATGTGGAAGAGCTGCCACCAACCTAAAAATAGGTTGGCGTAGGACGGCGCAAATTTTGCGCCCATAGCTGTTCCATATCTTTGGAGATAGAATCGATTCTCAAACAAAAAATAATTGTGAGTAAGTAGATATTCAGTGGCCATGAGTAAAAAGACTATAGTGGCTTCATCATAATTGGACCTATTTCTAAGGAAAAATTCCAATCCTTGTAATCCCTTTTCATGAGGTATGGATGTATATAAAGAGGATACATCTAAAGACACAATAGTGTAATTGGATTTCCAAGGTATACCCTGAATTTGCTGTATAAAAGACGTAGTATTTTGAATATAGCTAGGGAGAGCCAAAACGAGAGGTTGCAAAAATGTATCAACCAATTCTGAGAGAGGTTCATCGAGTGACCCAATGCCAGCCACAATAAATAGTGAAAAATGGCAACAACAGGCCAGTCAGGCACCAAATATTCACACATGTTTGGTGTAATAATTCCATTATCCCTGCCATATTTCACTATTTCCACAAGAAAATTTTATATAAATTAGTTGGATTAGATGGCAGAGTAAGATACGTATCCTTATCTGATAGTTGGCGTACCGCCTCTGATATGTAATCACTTCTATTCAAAATTACCAAATAACCCCCTTTATCAGATTCACGAAAAACTAAATCCTTATTAGATTCACAGGAAGTCTTGGTTCCCCTTATCCTTTTTGCTTTTATCAGGGCTACCGCCTATTTCTATGTTTTTATTGCATTGGACTAATAAAGAACTTTTATTCTACTTATACGGAGTGCCAAAAATATTCCTGTGTTTCTATGATGACTAATCACGTCTGAACAGGGACATGTCCTCTTCATGGAACCTCATTAGCTATCGAGCCAGTCATGTGATAGCTCAGAAGAACGCCACGTGAGTGCAGGCTGGAGCATCCTACCTGGAACTTTGTGTGTTGTTTATATATATATATATATATATATATACAGTATATATCTATACTATAATTGCGTTTGTAATGTCCGTCGCCGTTGGCAGTTGCGCATGCATCCTCAATGGAATGTTGGCAGCGCGAGGACAAAAGAACAGGTGAATTACGAAAAAAAAACGCCTGCATCAAGTATTTAAAAAAAAAAACTACCCGCATCAAGTATTAAAATAAAAACAACTAACCGCCCGCATCAAGTATAAAAAAAAAAACTGCCCGCATCAAGTATTTAAAAAAAAAAAAAACTACCTGCCCGCATCAAGTATTAAAAAAAAAAACGCCTGCATCAAGTATTAAAATAAAACTCCTAAACCGCAAAATGCCTATATCGCAATAAACCTATTTACCCTATTAACCCCTAAACTGTAAAACCCCTACATCGCAATAAACCTATTTACCCTATTAACCCCTACATCGCAATAAACCTATTTAACTTATTAACCCTTTAAACCGCAAAAACCCACAATGCAAATAACTATTTAAATAACTAAGTACAGTACACTAACCTAACACCCCCTAACCTAACACCCCCTAACCTAACAACCCCTAACCTAACAACCCCTAACCTAACACCCAATTAAATAAACCCAAATTACCTAAACTAATACATTCTAAAGTTACAAAAAATAAAAAAAAATAAGTTTATAAAAAATAAAAAAGCTAACATTACATAAAAAAAAAATCAAATTTCCAAATTTAACAAAATTAAACCTAATCCCTATGAAAATAAAAAAGACCCCCCCAAAATAAAAACACCCTCTACTCTAATAATAAACTACCAGTAGCCCTTAAAAGGGCTTTTTGCAGGGCATTGACCCAAGATAATCAGCTCTTTTACAAAAAATATACAAAGTCCCACCTAACATTAAACCCCCCACCCCCCAAAATAAAAGAACCTACCACTAAAAAACCTAAACTACCCATTGCCCTAAAAAGGGCATTTGTTTGGGCATTGCCCTTAAAAGGGCATTTAGCTCTTTTTCCGCCCATCCCTAATCTAAATAAAACAAATCCCCAAAAAAACCCTTAAAAAATCCTAAGTCTAACCCCCAGGTTGGTACTCACGGTTCCTGAAGTCCGGCGGAGAAGGTCCTGTTCCAGGCGAAGAAGTCTTCTTCCAAGCGCAACCTCTTCTTTTTCCAGGAACATCCTGCGCGGAGCGGAGCTGAAGACTGAAGATCGCGGAGCTTAAGACCGGCGACCCTGGAACTGAAGACCGGCGACCGCGGAGCCATGGAGCATGGAGGATCCTCTTCGTACGATCTCTGTCGTACACTGAATAATGAATTCAAGGTACGTGATTAAAGATGGTGTCCCTTGAATTCCTATTGGCTGATTTGATTCTTCCAATTCAAATCAGACTATAGGATGAAAGCTACGCAAATCCTATTGGCTATTTAAATTAGCCAATAGCATGAGAGCAAGTGAAATTCTATTGGCTGATTTGAATAGCCAATAAAATTTCACTTGCTCTCATCCTATTGGCTCATTTAAACAGCTAATAGGATTTGAGTAGCTTTCATCCTATTGGCTGATTTGAATTGGAAGAATCAAATCAGCCAATAGGAATTCAAGGGACACCATCTTTAATCGCGTACCTTGAATTCACTATTCAGTGTACGGCGGAGATCGTACGAAGAGGATCCTCCACGCTCCATGGCTCCGCGGTCACCGGTCTTCAGTTCCAGAGTTGCCGTTCTTCAGCTCCGCGGTCTTCAGCTCCACTCCGCACAGGATGTTCCTGGAAGAAGAATAGGTTGCGCTTGGAAGAAGACTTCACCGCCTGGAACAGGACCTTCTCCGCCGGACTTCAGGAACCGTGAGTTAGATTTAGGATTTTTTAAGGGTTTTTTGGGGGGATTTGTTTTATTTAGATTATGGATGGGCAGAAAAAGAGCTAAATTACCTTTTAAGGGCAATGCCCAAACAAATGCCCTTTTCAGGTCAATGGGTAGTTTAGTGTAATTAGTTTTTGTGCCACAGTAGTAACTACGCATAAGGGAATTTCCCTAGTTACATATGTGACTTGATATAGCCATATAACTTATCACCTGTAATTTGAGGTGCGAAGAAAACAGAAGGATAAATTACGGCTTTACTTATTTAAAGTATGTTAAGTTCGTACCTCAAGTCCTTGTGAGAGTGTACCCCTGCTAACTCATCTACTTGTCAGATGAGGGAAGAAACAACGAGATCCTCCTTGTTCAGCTTACTGGAGTTTCCCCGGCGTCTGTGTGTAGAGAGAGGCGCTGCAGCAAGCTGATGGCCGTAGCTGATGACGTAGGTGTCAGCGCTCAGGAACCCGCTCTGAATACTTAGAAGGAGAAACACGGAGTGTAATCAAGTAGGACAAATTGAATGATCCTTGTTAGATACTTGCAGAATTTAGAGTCCTAGACTGGAGGCTTGGAAATCCTCACGAAGTAGGAAGTGGCTGAGGTTATCAGAGTAACTTCAATAATCCAGCAACGAGTAAGGCAGGATGTGACCTTTTATAAGGAGGAGGTGATCTCCTTAAAGGTGTAGTGCAACAAGAACAAAAAGGTGAGTCCTTACATTTAGGTTTTTTAGTGTCAGGTTCATTTATTTTGTATATTTTTTGTAAAAGAGCTCATTATCTTGGGGCAATGCCCTTTAAGGGCTACTGGTAGTAGGGGGTGTTTTTATTTTGGGGGTCTTTTTATTTTCATAGGGATTAGGTTTAATTTTGTTAAATTTGGTAATTTGATTTTTTATTTTCTGTAATGTTAGCCTTTTTTTATTTTTTTGTAAACTTATTTATTTTTTATTTTTTGTAACATTAGAATGTATTAAGTTTAATTAATGTGGATTTATTTAATGGGGTGTTAGGTTAGTGGTTCATTAAAATTATAGTATTGCTACACCTCTAGCTTAAATATTTATATAAAAGAAGAGTTACAAAACAGGTTGTTTCTACATCTGTAGCAGGCTTATCGACTAGTATATATATATATATATTACCAAAATACTATCAGATATATGTAGAAATATGTATTTATGAATAAATAGAACATATTCTTCTATATGAAGAACATTGGAATGTGAAATATTTATATATTTTTTGCATTCCTTGGGCTACCCCGCAAGCAAAAGCAGTTACCTTTCAACTAATAACACAAGCGCAACTTGATGCTTATAAAAATCTTACTTGTAACGCAATTAACACTTGAGCGTGAGCGTTAATCAGCGCTCCACTTGTAATCTGTCTCATAGTCTTTTCATTAGTACAAAATGAACATTTTTAATTATCAAAATAATCGCAACAGAATAAAAAACAAAACTGTTCTCTAGAGGTCCCTAATAACCTTATCTATGTCCCCAATGGTTAGATTTACCATATTGTTTTAGGAGATATTTGAATCCAAAGTGCTATGTTGCCTTAAGTAAAATAAGTAATTCTGGTTCTGCATTAATTTATAGTGACATTAACTTTAATTAAAGATTTAATTACAGAATCATTCACATTAACAAGTACATTCAGTAATTATATGCTTATTTAGAAAAGTCCTAATAATACTACAAGCTTGGAACAGGTTACTGCGCCCCCAAGCTTTTTGGCACCAACAACAACATGAGGTTTTAATCTGCTATGCTCTGCAAAGCACAAAATAGCAGCAATTCGATACTGGGAGCTATCTGGTAATTGTGGCTAAACACATTTGTGTATTGTCCTTGTCTCAGCAGATTTGTTTAGCTAGCTCCCAGCAGTGCACTGCTGCTCTAGAGCAGACTTTAACCATGTGTTTAACCTCTTTACACATAGTTATATGCAAGCAATAGTGCAATAATAAAATGCTCTAACATATTAGAGCGCTTTCTTTTTCCACCTATAAGTCCTTTTAATATTAACTTTCTTTGTAACATGCTAACAGATTCTGCAGCACTACATTAAAGGGACAGTATACACTCATTTTCATATAACTGCATGTAATAGACACTACTATAAAGAATAAGATGCACAGATACTGAAATAAAAATCCAGTATAAAACTGTTTAAAAACGTACTTAGAAGCTGTCAGTTTGGCTCTGTTGAAAAGGCAGCTGGAAAGCCCACTGCAAGTGGCAAATAAGACACTCCCCCCCTCCCCCTTCTTTTGCATATGAAAAGACCCTTTACACAAACAGGAGCAAGCTGGAGTAGGTAGTCGAGCGTATTCACATAAAACTTTGGGGCTTGGTTAGGAGTCTGAAAATCAGAGCAATGTTATTTAAAAATAAGCAAAACTATACATTAATTTTAAAAAAAAAACTTTATGGGCTATATAAATAGATTATCTACAAAACATTTATGCAAAGAAAAAATGAGTGTATAATGTCCCTTTAAGGGGTACAATAAAAAAGATAAGTGAGGGAAGGCAGATTTCTACAGAATGATTACAGGATCCTGTTCCCCAGAGAGCTTACAAGTTAATAATTAAGATTGAGTACATGTTAAAGGGAAATTAACCCCGTTTTTTTCCCTTCATGATTCAGGGAGGGAATGCAATTTTAAACAACTTTCCAAATTACCTCTATTATCTTATTTGTTTCATTCTCTTGGCAACCTTTGTTGAAAAGAGTATCTAGATATTCTTATGAGCTGCTGATTGGTGGATGCCTCGTGTTATTTGCTCACCCATGTGCATTGCTGTTTCTACATCAAAAGGATACCAAGGGAATGAAGCTAATTAGATAAAAGAAGTAAATTGGAAAGTTTTTTAAAACTGTATTCTTTATCTAAACACACATTTTGAGTTTCATGTGCCTTCAAATAAAATTTGATCTTATACATATTTTTTACAGGCAAGCAATATCACATATATATTCTACTAATCAAGTAATTACCACTGGTAAAAAAAAAATAGTATGTTGCTTCCCCCAAAATTGTTTCTGCAAGAAAATATGCTTTTTCGTATGCTGTATGCATTTCAAATGTAATGGGCATTTTCTAAAATCCTTAGATTCTGTTAAATGGTAAAATGAATTATCTTTATTTTTGTTGTTATGACTGTACACTTGGCTGTAAATCCTAGTAGGTTAGTATTAGGGTGTCAACTAGAAAAAAAGCAAATATATAAACATATAAATTAGTTTCTGAGCTGCAGATTAGTTTTACACTGTCCGCAAAACTCATTTTATGGTATCCTTGTGAAAGAAAATAATTTATCAGCCCAGTACATAAACTTTAGAGATATTTATTACTTTTTTTCCAGTAAATAGGAAATGTTGGATGAATGAATAATGGGATATTTTATTTTCATTTCAATTTTATAAGTGCAAGATTTAGATGTAGAATGAATACATTAATTTCTATATTATATTTTTATTGTAAATTATATTGTCCAAGGACCAAGTGGCACTATCTTATTATTAGAAAATACATTAAAATCGCTAAGAATATGTATACCAAGAGTTACAGTGAAACACTGTACATACAATGAACTGCATATACTTTTTAAAGGATGTACCAGTCAAAATCAGCTAGGTTTTGTTAGAATAGTTTATTTATTTGCAAGCTGCCTACTCTTCTTTGAGTTTAACCCCTAATAAAGGGTTAAACACACATGCACACTAGGGTACCCAGTGTGCTACAATAAATCCCCTACACCCCACTTAGGCCTAGATTTGGAGTTCGGCGGTAGCCGTCAAAACCAGCGTTAGAGGCTCCTAACGCTGGTTTTGGCCGCCCGCTGGTATTTGGAGTCAGTGATTAAAGGGTCTAACGCTCACTTTTCAGCCGCGACTTTTCCATACCGCAGATCCCCCTACGCCATTTGCGTAGCCTATATTTTCAATGGGATCTTTCTAACGCTGGTATTTAGAGTCGTTTCTGAAGTGAGCGTTAGAGCTCTAACGACAAGATTCCAGCCGCCCGAAAATAGCAGGAGTTAAGAGCTTTCTGGCTAACGCCGGTTTATAAAGCTCTTAACTACTGTACCCTAAAGTACACTAACACCCATAAACTACCTATGTACCCCTAAACCGAGGTCCCCCCACACCGCCGCCACTCGATTAAAATTTTTAACCCCTAATCTGCCGACCGCCACCTACGTTATACTTATGTACCCCTAATCTGCTGCCCCTAACCCCGCCGACCCCTGTATTACATTTATTAACCCCTAACTTGCCCCCCACAACGTCGCCGCCAGCTACTTAAAATAATTAACCCCTAATCTTCCGACCGCAAATCGCCGCCACCTACGTTATCCCTATGTACCCCTAATCTGCTGCCCTAACATCGCCGACCCCTATATTATATTTATTAACCCCTAATCTGCCCCCCTCAACGTCGCCAACACCTGCCTACACTTATTAACCCCTAATCTGCCGAGCGGACCTGAGCGCTACTATAATAAATGTATTAACCCCTAATCCGCCTCACTAACCCTATCATAAATAGTATTAACCCCTAATCTGCCCTCCCTAACATCGCCGACACCTAACTTCAATTATTAACCCCTAATCTGCCGACCGGAGCTCACCGCTATTCTAATAAATGTATTAACCCCTAAAGCTAAGTCTAACCCTAACACTAACACCCCCCTAAGTTAAATATAATTTTTATCTAACGAAATAAATTAACTCTTATTAAATAAATTATTCCTATTTAAAGCTAAATACTTACCTGTAAAATAAATCATAATATAGCTACAATATAAATTATAATTATATTATAGCTATTTTAGGATTAATATTTATTTTACAGGCAACTTTGTTATTATTTTAACCAGGTAAAATAGCTATTAAATAGTTAAGAACTATTTAATAGTTACCTAGTTAAAATAATAACAAATTTACCTGTAAAATAAATCCTAACCTAAGTTATAATTAAACCTAACACTACCCTATCAATAAAATAATTAAATAAACTACCTACAATTACCTACAATTAACCTAACACTACACTATCAATAAATTAATTAAACACAATTCCTACAAATAAATACAATTAAATAAACTAGCTAAAGTACAAAAAATAAAAAAGAACTAAGTTACAGAAAATAAAAAAATATTTACAAACATAAGAAAAATATTACAACAATTTTAAACTAATTACACCTACTCTAAGCCCCCTAATAAAATAACAAAGCCCCCCAAAATAAAAAATTCCCTACCCTATTCTAAATTAAAAAAGTTACAAGCTCTTTTACCTTACCAGCCCTGAACAGGGCCCTTTGCGGGGCATGCCCCAAGAATTTCAGCTCTTTTGCCTGTAAAAAAATACATACAATACCCCCCCCCCAACATTACAACCCACCACCCACATACCCCTAATCTAACCCAAACCCCCCTTAAATAAACCTAACACTAAGCCCCTGAAGATCTTCCTACCTTGTCTTCACCATCCAGGTATCACCGATCCGTCCTGGCTCCAAGATCTTCATCCAACCCAAGCGGGGGTTGGCGATCCATAATCCGGTCCAGAAGAGGCTCCAAAGTCTTCCTCCTATCCGGCAAGAAGAGGACATCCGGACCGGCAAACATCTTCTCCAAGCGGCATCTTCGATCTTCTTCCATCCGGAGCGAAGCGGCAGGATCCTGAAGACCTCCAGCGCGGAACATCCATCCGGACCGACGACTGAACGACGAATGACTGTTCCTTTAAGGGACGTCATCCAAGATGGCGTCCCTCGAATTCCGATTGGCTGATAGGATTCTATCAGCCAATCGGAATTAAGGTAGGAATTTTCTGATTGGCTGATGGAATAAGCCAATCAGAATCTAGTTCAATCCGATTGGCCGATCCAATCAGCCAATCAGATTGAGCTCGCATTCTATTGGCTGATCGGAACAGCCAATAGAATGCGAGCTCAATCTCATTGGCTGATTGGATCAGCCAATCGGATTGAACTTGATTCTGATTGGCTGATTCCATCAGCCAATCAGAAATTCCTACCTTAATTCCGATTGGCTGATAGAATCCTATCAGCCAATCGGAATTCGAGGGACGCCATCTTGGATGACGTCCCTTAAAGGAACAGTCATTCGTCGTTCAGTCGTCGGTCCGGATGGATGTTCCGCGCTGGAGGTCTTCAGGATCCTGCCGCTTCGCTCCGGATGGAAGAAGATCGAAGATGCCGCTTGGAGAAGATGTTTGCCGCTCCGGATGTCCTCTTCTTGCCGGATAGGAGGAAGACTTTGGAGCCTCTTCTGGACCGGATTATGGATCGCCAACCCCCGCTTGGGTTGGATGAAGATCTTGGATCCAGGACGGATCGGTGATACCTGGATGGTGAAGACAAGGTAGGAAGATCTTCAGGGGCTTAGTGTTAGGTTTATTTAAGGGGGGTTTGGGTTAGATTAGGGGTATGTGGGTGGTGGGTTGTAATGTTGGGGGGGGGTATTGTATGTTTTTTTTTTACAGGCAAAAGAGCTGAAATTCTTGGGGCATGCCCCGCAAAGGGCCCTGTTCAGGGCTGGTAAGGTAAAAGAGCTTGTAACTTTTTTAATTTAGAATAGGGTAGGGAATTTTTTATTTTGGGGGGCTTTGTTATTTTATTAGGGGGCTTAGAGTAGGTGTAATTAGTTTAAAATTGTTGTAATATTTTTCTTATGTTTGTAAATATTTTTTTATTTTCTGTAACTTAGTTCTTTTTTATTTTTTGTACTTTAGCTAGTTTATTTAATTGTATTTATTTGTAGGAATTGTGTTTAATTAATTTATTGATAGTGTAGTGTTAGGTTAATTGTAGGTAATTGTAGGTAGTTTATTTAATTATTTTATTATAGGGTAGTGTTAGGTTTAATTATAACTTAGGTTAGGATTTATTTTACAGGTAAATTTGTTATTATTTTAACTAGGTAACTATTAAATAGTTCTTAACTATTTAATAGCTATTGTACCTGGTTAAAATAATTACAAAGTTGCCTGTAAAATAAATATTAATCCTAAAATAGCTATAATATAATTATAATTTATATTGTAGCTATATTAGGATTTATTTTACAGGTAAGTATTTAGCTTTAAATAGGAATAAGTTATTTAATAAGAGTTAATTTATTTCGTTAGATAAATATTATATTTAACTTAGGGGGGTGTTAGTGTTAGGGTTAGACTTAGCTTTAGGGGTTAATCCATTTATTAGAATAGCGGTGAGCTCCGATCGGAAGATTAGGGGTTAATAATTGAAGTTAGGTGTCGGCGATGTTAGGGAGGGCAGATTAGGGGTTAATACTATTTATGATAGGGTTAGTGAGGCGGATTAGGGGTTAATAACTTTATTATAGTAGCGCTCAGGTCCGCTCGGCAGATTAGGGGTTAATAAGTGTAGGCAGGTGTCGGCGACGTTGTGGGGGGCAGGTTAGGGGTTAATAAATATAATATAGGGGTTGGCGGTGTTAGGGGTAGCAGATTAGGGGTACATAGGGATAACGTAGGTGGCGGAGGTTTACGGAGCGGCAGATTAGGGGTTTAAAAAAATATGCAGGGGTCAGCGATAGCGGGGGCGGCAGATTAGGGGTTAATAAGTGTAAGGCTAGGGGTGTTTAGACTCGGGGTACATGTTAGAGTGTTAGGTGCAGACGTAGGAAGTGTTTCCCCATAGCAAACAATGGGGCTGCGTTAGGAGCTGAACGCTGCTTTTTTGCAGGTGTTAGGTTTTTTTTCAGCTCAAACAGCCCCATTGTTTCCTATGGGGGAATCGTGCACGAGCACGTTTTTGAGGCCGGCCGCATCCGTAAGCAACTCTGGTATCGAGAGTTGCTTTTGCGGTAAAAATGCTCTACGCTCCTTTTTTGGAGCCTAACGCAGCATTTGTTTGAACTCTCGATACCAGAGTTAATTTTATGGTGCGGCCAGAAAAAAGCCCGCGGAGCGTTAACAGCCCTTTTACCGCCGAACTCCAAATCTAGGCCAAAGGATGTAGACAGACCAGATGATTGCAGCCATCCGAAGGTGTTGATTGGCTGAATTATGTATGCTCTTGTATGTATGGCACAGAAGTACACGTCTGTCTATATTTTTTAAAGATTTAGAAAACTTTTAGAAAGGAACAAGAAAATACAGAGAGTGATAGATCAAAAATTTAAAGGGACAGTAAATGTAAAACATAATGATACATAATTCTGCACATAGTGCAAAATTATGTGGCATTATCTTAGCATTAGCTAAAAAAAAAAAAAAAGATTCGAAAGATTTTAGCCCCCAAAGTTACACTTACCTTGTTTCCTCTCCAGGCTCTTCTGATCAGGTCTTCTATTCAAAAGCATGTTGCGGGCGCGCCGTCTAATCACAGCACGCCCGATTGTGCTATTGAACTAAACGACGCTCCCTCCTGCTCTTATCTGGTAGCAAGCTTCCTTTTACTTTAATAGTGAGATCGGGTGTACTGTGATTAGACAGGGCGTCCACAAACCACTAAGGGATTAAATGCCCTACTTTTCCTGAGTGGCTGATTATAACATGTAAATAAGTAATAACTTAATAACTTAGCTTAACTGCTGAACGTAATAACGTTTTGGTCAATAAAGACTCAACGCAGTAGGTGGGTGAAAGACCCGTGGGTCGTATTTATTAATGCCTAGCAATGGGAACTGGTAAACAACAGGCAAACACGGGGGCGGCAATCAGGGCCTAGATAACAAATTATATAATTTGGACAGGGGACACTGCTGCAGACCAAAAGGTGGAGATACTCTACGCAACTTTGTCTTAGGGAGTTCTCGGCCCTCCCAACACAATGTAACATTGTAACAATACACACACAGCAGCAGCACTCACTCAACCAGGCCTTAACCCTTAGCTACGCTCCAGGCTAGTCGCCCTGCACTTTCTTTTTGAGTAGAAGACATGATCAGAAGAGCCTGGAAAGGAAAAGAGTAGTAAGTGTAACATTGGGGGCTAAAATCTCTCAAATATTTTGTTTTTTAAAGCTGTTGTTAAGATAATGTTACAGAATTAGTGCAGAATTATGAAACATTATTTTTTTTTACATTTACTGTCCCTTTAACTGCTTTATTAAAATAGACCAGTTAATTTATTGACTATTGTCTTATTTTTCAATGATAGTGTAAGACATAATTGAGCCTGAAACGACCCTAAGGTTTAACCTACTTTGTTGTTATATGAGGCTAGTGTTGTAGCAAAATTGTTGCCAATGTTTAGGTGGGCTTTGGGCTTATGTTATATAAGGCTCACAATGCTGATCATCTTCCTCTTTTGTGGCTGGATAGCTGAGTGAAACATTTTAAACACCCAGCACCATAATTTTTATTGTGTTGTTTATGTTTCTTGTTACAGGTGCAGTCAGGAGCTGCCTCTAGGACTGCTGTAGCCACTTTGGCTGGGGTATGGTTATTTAAGCTAGCCTTTGTAAGGCCAAAGCTGTCATTGTTTGGCTCCCCCTTGGTGGTGCATGTTGGGACATCTTGCCCATAAGGTTTGGAGTTGGTATTTTCCTCCGGGCACGATTTGGGGACCACATCAATGTGTGAGTCCGTATGGATTTGGCTGAGCTAATGGGAGGGGCATGATGCTGCAGGTTGGAGCTTGTAGAACCACTCCCTACGGGTCTGCTGGTTTATAAACTTCTAATGGTCTATTCCAGAATTTATGAAAGGCAGAGAACAGCAGGAGATATGCAGTAAACCTATTAGAGCCACTGACCTCTGTGCACTTTGGGTTATAGATTTCGGAAGCTCAGTTGCCGCCACCTTGTTTAAAAATGTACAGACGCTTTATTGATTTATTTTCTTTGTTGCCTGATTTAATAAACATGGCAATGTACTTGATCTTCTTCTTAGTTCTGTGTGTTTTGTGCTTTTTTTTGTTTTGTTATTGTCAATAGATGAGGATGTAACTAATAGTGGTTTTAACCCTTAAAGGGACAGTCAACACCAGAATCTTTGTTGTTTAAAAAGATATATAATCCCTTTATTAACCATTCCCCAGTTTTTCATAATTAACACTGTTATATTAATATACTTTATACCTCTGTGTTACCTCGTATCCAAGCATCTTCTGACAGCCCCCTGATCACATTACATTTTATTTATTATCTATTGACTTTCATTTTAGCCAATTAGTGCAGTGTCTGTCACAAGCCACGGGTGTGATCACAATGTTATCTATATGACTCACATAAACTAGCTCTCCCCTGTTGTGAAAAGCAAATAAAAAAGCATGTGATAAGAGGCGGCCTTCAAGGGCTTACAAATTATCATATGAGCCTTCCTGGGTTTAGCTTTCAACTAAGAATACCAAGAGAACAAAGCAAAATTGGTGATAAAAGTAAATTGGAAAGTTTTTTTAAAATTACATGTCCTATTTGAAACATGTAAGTTTTTTTGGACTTGACTGTCCCTTTAAGGGATTTTAAACAGTAAGTAAATGCTAAATATAATATATACAAAGCAAATATATGCCTAATAATATACATATGTATAGTTTTACTAATTATTTTAGTTGTAAGTATTGAAGAAGTAAGTGCCATGTTGTAAACTAGGTTTTACTTCTTATCTTTCTTTTACTGAGGTCAATTAGGGACAAATATAAAACAGGCAATAAAGTGTCCAAACGTGCAGTCAATGACTGTGGGGAATATGA